>NC_053024.1:625865442-625925715 GCF_003073215.2 Triticum urartu
GATGCGCTAAGCCGTAAGTCCTATTGTAACAACCTGATGTTACAACAAAGTCAACCACTTCTCCATGAGGAATTTCGTAAGCTTAATCTTCACATTGTTCCTCGAGGATTCCTATCCACCCTGGTGGCGAAACCTACCCTTACGGATCAGATCATCAAGGCACAGAAGGTAGATCCGGGAATCTCCCGTATTAAGAGAAACATTAAGAAAGGAGTCGCGAATTGTTTCTCCATTGATGATCAAGGTGTCGTATACTTTGGAAATCGCCTAGTGGTTCCAAAGGCACGAAACCTGAGGCGGCTGATCCTTAAGGAAGCTCATGAATCCCCTCTCACCATTCATCCCGGTAGTACTAAAATGTATCAAGACCTACGCCAGAGGTTTTGGTGGACTAGGATGAAGAGAGAAATCGCTCAATACATTGCTAATTGCGACGTTTGTCATCGTGTTAAAGCAGAGCATCAACGGCCTGCTGGCACCCTTCAACCTTTGGCTATTCCTGAATGGAAATGGGATAAAATCAGTATGGATTTCATCACTGGGTTTCCCAGGACCAAGAGAGGGAATAATGCCATCTTCGTCGTGATCGACCGACTTTCCAAAGTAGCCCACTTTCTACCTGTTCGTGAGAGTATCACCGCTAGCCAGCTAGCCGATTTATACATCTCCCGAATAGTGTCTCTTCATGGTGTCCCATTGGAAATTAACTCAGACCGTGGGAGTCTCTTCACCTCTCGATTTTGGGAAAGTTTCCAAAATGCTATGGGAACTCGTCTCTCTTTTAGCACCGCCTTCCATCCTCAATCAAGTGGTCAAGTAGAGCGAGTCAATCAAATTCTGGAAGATATGCTCCGAGCTTCTGTCATCTCGTTCGGAATGAGTTGGGAGAAATGCCTTCCATTCGCGGAGTTTGCTTATAACAATAGTTATCAAGCCAGCTTGGGCAAGGCTCCTTTCGAAGTTCTCTATGGACGAAAATGTCGAACGCCTCTTAACTGGTCAGAAACCGGGGAAAGACAACTCTTTGGCCCGGATATGATTCAGGAAGCAGAAGAGCAGGTTCGCGTTATTCGTGAGAAATTGAAAACAGCCCAATCTCGTCAAAAGAGTCAATATGATCGTAAACATAAGCCTATGACTTATGAAGTCGGCGAGAAGGCTTACCTTCGGGTTACTCCGTTAAAGGGAACCCATCGTTTCGGTATCAAAGGCAAATTGGCTCCTCGTTACATTGGACCCTTTCGCATTCTTGCCAAACGAGGAGAAGTTGCCTACCAATTGGAACTACCTCCGCATCTTTCCAGAGTTCATGATGTCTTCCACGTTTCTCAACTCAGGCGTTGCTTCGCGGATCCTATCCGTGGAGTGGACCACGAAACGCTTGATCTACAAGATAACCTCTCATTATCGGGAATATCCCGTTCGTATCCTTGATCAAGCCGAGCGTACCACTCGACGTCATAATATCAAGTTTCTCAAGGTTCAATGGTCACACCATTCCGAGAAAGAAGCCACTTGGGAAAGGGAGGATCGTCTTCGACTCGAGTACCCCACCTTCTTCCCGGAGGATCCTAAATCTCGGGACGAGATTCTTTTGAGTGGGGGTGAGTTGTCACACCCTAGCTAGTTCAAGCATTAGAGTGTGCATCATGTTTAATTTCCTTTTAAGTTTGAAATGGTAAGGCGACACCCGTGGGATACCGTGTGTGAGGCCGCAAAGTGATATGAGGTGTTATTGGCTAGATCGATGTGACTTGGAATCGGGGTCCTGACATTCACATGCTCCTCACGGATTCCTTTCTACCTTGGTGGCGAAACCTACTCTTGTGGATCATATCATAGAAGCCCAGAAGCATGATACGGGGATTACCCGGATCAAGAGAAACATTGCCAAGGGCATTGCTGGTAGTTTCTCTATAGATGATCGAGGTGTTGTTTTCTTCGGGAATCGCCTGGTGGTCCCCAAGAAGCAGCATCTTCGGCAATTAATCCTTAAGGAGGCATGAATCTCCTCTCATGATTCATCCCGGTAGTACTAAGATGTATCAGGACCTACGCCAGAGGTTCTGGTGGACTAGGATGAAGAGAGAAATTGCTCAGTTTATTGCTAACTGCGACGTTTGTCGTCGCGTTAAGGCAGAGCATCAAAGACCTGCTGGCACCCTTCAACCTTTAGCTATTCCTGAGTGGAAATGGGATAAAGTTGGTATGGACTTCATCACCGGCTTTCCCAGGACCAAGAGAGGGAATAATGCTATCTTCGTAGTCATTGATCGTCTTTCCAAAGTGGCTCACTTCCTACCTGTTCGAGAGAGTATCACTGCTAGTCAGCTCGCTGACTTATATATTTCTCGAATAGTGTCACTTCATGGTGTTCCACTAGAGATCAATTCAGACCGTGGTAGTCTTTTCACTTCTCATTTCTGGGAGAGTTTCCAAACTGCCATGGGCACCCATCTTTCCTTCAGTACCGCTTTCCACCCTCAATCAAGTGGTCAGGTGGAAAGGGTCAACCAAATTCTCGAAGACATGCTTAGAGCTTGTGTTATCTCATTCGGTATGGATTGGGAGAAGTGTCTTCCCTTCGCCGAGTTTGCTTATAACAATAGCTACCAATCCAGCCTCAAGAAAGCTCCTTTTGAGGTTCTGTATGGACGAAGATGTCGAACACCTTTGAACTGGTCAGAAACCGGTGAAAGACAATTCTTTGGACCGGATATGATCCAGGAGGCAGAAGAGCAAGTTCGCATCATTCGTGAGAATTTGAAAACAGCCCAATCTCGTCAAAAGAGCCAGTATGACCGTAGTCATAAGGAAGTGGCTTATGAAGTTGGCGACAAAGCTTACCTTCGGGTTACCCCTTTGAAGGGTACCCATCGATTCGGTATCAAGGGCAAGTTGGCTCCTCGTTACATTGGTCCCTTTCTCATTCTCGCTAAACGAGGAGAGGTTGCCTACCAGTTGGAACTACCCCCACATCTTTCTCGAGTTCATGATGTCTTCCACGTCTCTCAACTCAGGCGTTGCTTCTCGGATCCCATCCGCGGAGTGGACCACGAAACGCTTGATCTCCAAGATAACCTCACTTATCGAGAGTACCCCGTTCGCATTCTGGATCAAGCAGAGCGTGTCACTCGACGTCATAACATCAAGTTTCTCAAGGTTCAGTGGTCTCATCATTCCGAGAGAGAAGCTACTTGGGAGCGTGAAGATCGTCTTCGACTTGAGTACCCCGCTTTCTTTCCGCCAACTCCTGAATCTCGGGACGAGATTTCTTCCGAGTGGGGGCGAGTTGTCACATCCCTAGTTCTGGTATGACCTAGACCAGCTAGTCATTTGTGCATCATGTTTAAATTCCATTTAAATTTGAAATGGGGATTTGTGAAACCCTCAGAATCATTTCTGGAAATGACCCAGATAAAAATTGCTCCAAAAAGGTCCAAGAAAATGTTCATGTTGCTCTCTGAAAATATTGGACAGAGATAAAAATCAAACCAATATTTTTAGGAGCTCATAAGTAGTGATTTCGGCATCTGGAATATAATGTATATATATACAATATTGTCCAAAAATTGCTAGTTGATGAGGAGCTCTGGTATAATACCACTAGCTCCTGCAAAAATTGGCACAAGGAAATAAAATGAGTGGTATTTTTATTAAATCCAAAACAAATGTCAGAAATAGAAAACAAAAACAAAATAGAAAAAGAGAACTACCTGGACTTACCTGGGCCACTTGCTGGCCTGGCACTATGCGAGCCAACCGCCCAGCTGTGCGGCCCAGCTGGCCCAGCTCGCCTCCTCTGTGTCTTCTTCCTCGCGCCTACTGGCAGAGGCGTGTCGCCCGCGCACGCACCGGACGCCACCTCCTGCTTCCACCTCCTGCTTCCCCCCCCATCCTCGACCGAGCGCCTGGAGACGCCCCAAGCCCCCTGGTCCTTCTCCCTCACTCTCTGCTCTCCCCCTCGCCCCTTCCCCGACCTCACCAGAGAGCGCTCCGCCATCGCCGTGTTTCACTCGCATGGCCACCGTCCTCCTTTCATCATGCCCGTCGTGTCCGGCATCTCCGCTGTTGAGCACCACGTCTCCACGCCGAAGGAAACAAGCCGGAGGGCTCCGCTCATCGCCATCGTCATCGCCTTCGCCTCGGCCAACGGAGATCCGCCTTGCCACCCCACTCGCTCCGACGCTCCCCCGGCCCCGCTGTCTCCACCGGCCAACTCGCCGTGAGCCACTGACCCTCTTCCCTCCGCCTTTTCCCTTGCGCGCATCCCGTACCCGCCGTCCCGCAAGCTCCCGAGCTCACCGTCGGCGTCCTTGCCGCCGTCGTGGCTTGAGCTCAAGACAGCCGCGCCCTTGCACTGCATCGAGGTCCTGATGACCCCAAGGTGCTGCGGAGCCCCTTGGGTGGCCTCCTCGTGCCCTGTAGCCCGCTTTCGCCCGGAGCCGAACTCCGTCCGCCGCCTCGAGGCCCGCTCCGGTGAGCTCCGGCACCCCCGCAGCCTCCCACCAGCTCCCCTGGATGCGGACGACGAACGGGCTATGCCCCAGTGGTCTTCGCGCGTACGGATGCCGCTCGTAGCGCACCGGCGAGTCTGCCGCGCTATTGGTCGCCGCCGGCCACAACTCCGGCAGGCTGACGTGGCATCGTAGTTAGGCACAAACTACCCCCCTAGAGACACTGAAAGTGGGCCCCAGTCCACTAATCTAAATTAGATTTGAAATAACCCCTCGGTTAAACTAACTATGACACTGATGTGTGGCCCCACACGTCAGGTTTGACCGGTTGACTGCTGACGCAGTGCATGACGCTCAAGCTGACGCAATAATCATTTTCTGGTTTTAAATAAATCAGGAAATTCCAGAAATGTTATAAACTTCAAAAATTCATAGAAATTCAACCGTAGCTCAGATTGAAATAATTTATATATGAAAAATTATCAGAAAAATTCAATCTATCCATCTGTACCATTTTCATGCATGACAAACCAACTATACATGCTGTATATATGAAAACACACTTATGGCATATTTAAGAGCTTAATTTGGAGTTGTATTTGAACCCTTGGTTCAAATGGACTTCAACCAAATAAATGCTAGATGCATTAACTCAAACAACATCACATACTCATGCCATGTTCATGCATCATAATGTTGCATATGCTTGTGTTTGATTTTCGACACCGTTCCTTCTCGATAGGTCCTGCTCCGGAGAGTGTTCGAGAGTACCTGTCTGAGGAGCAGTGCCCCCCTGTTGATCTACCAGGCAAGCAACCCTTGTTCATTCCGATACAATCCTACTCTCTCGCTCCTGCTCTCATTTATTGCATTAGGACAACAACGATTCAACTGCTACTTTATGCTGCGGTAGTTGAACCCATTCCTCTGCATGACCTGTCATTGCCACAGTAAATAGTTAAAACCCACTAGCATGTGTAGGAGTTGCTTGAGCCATGTTGTGTTCTTGCCATGCCATGCCTGCTATTGCTTAGAGTATGTCAGGTCTGATTCATTGGGAATGAATTAGAGTACAGTGCTATGTTCTGATGTTGAGAGTTAAGCGTGTGAACACGATTTGGTAAAGGTAGCGGTGAGAGGCCATGTAGGAGTACATGGTGGGTTGTCTCACTGGAACCGTCCCTAAGAACTGAGTTCTGTGTATGTTGTCCAAGGACTAGCTACTACCACACATTGGGTTCCGGTAACTCGACCCCTCTCGACTTATTAGCCAACTTGATCTCTGTCCAGGAGTTGCAAATAGTTTCTGGTGTTTATAGGTAGTGCTATTTTTCTACCGAGTGGCACCCGGCAGGGTGGACTTGGGACAGACTAGGCACACGTGGCCCGGTGTACCGAGTGGCACCCGGATGGTGGGCTCGGGAACCCTGTACACATCGTTTGGGGCCGTGAGCGAAACCCCGGCCGGATCTCCTTGCGGATGGAACCCGAATAGGCGATAAACCTGGACTAGAGTCTTGTTGGTTAGTCAGGTCGTGGCCGACACCCTCGCCAGGCTTCCGCTTGAAGGTTGCCGAGATACATGACGTGTATATGGTGATAAGTGGTGAGAGCGTGTGTGAAGAAGTACACCCCTGCAGGGTTATCATGATCTATTCGAATAGCCGTGTCCTCGGTTATGGACTTCTTGGATGCTTACGTGGTACATAGACAACTTAAAGTGGATACTCTAAAATGCTCAAGACAAGTGTGAGTGCTATGGATGGCCTTCTCGTAGAGACGGGATGAATCCATAGTAGTGTATTGATGTGGTGATTAGTGGACTCGTGTGCGCTGCCTCATCTCAAAGAAGTTTCTCGTTGTCGTAGAACAGGATAGCCACTGAGTCAAAGCTGGCTTGCTGCAACTAAACCCCACATTACCTTCTTGATACAAATGCATGTATGATAGGATCTGATGTAAGTCTTGCTGAGTACCTTTGTACTCACGTTTGCTTTATTTATGTTTTGCAGGTGAGACATCTGTCTCACTAGTAGTACCGCTTGGACTTCGACGAGTAGCTTGTTACCTCAGCTACGATCTTGTACCCTTGGGAGGGACTTGTAGATAGTCAGGCTTCTCGGCCTTTTTCTTTTGTAGTTGTCTGTACTCAGACATGTAATGCTTCCGTTGCTTGTATGCTCTGAATGATGGGTCATGTGACCCCTGTTTGTATTAATGCTATGTGGCTCTTCTGAGCCTTTATCTATATGAGTTTGCGTTATGTTGTGATGCCATGTTGTACACACACATACTTGCATGTTATGCGTACGTGTGATGTGTATTGCTATGTGTGGGATCCGACAATCTAGTTGTTTATCCTTGGCAGCCTCTCTTATGGGGAAATGTAGTCTAGTGCTTCCTTGAGCCATAGTAGTCCGCTACAGCCCGGTTCACCGGAGTCCTGCTAGCCCAGCACTACTGCTCAGGACACTTGACTGGCCGGCATGTGTGTTATTCACTTCGTTCCTGTGTCTGTCCTTCGGGGAAATGTCACGTGGTGACATCCGGAGTCCTGCCTAGCTTGCTACAGCCCGGGTTCCCCGGAGTCCTGTTAGCCCAGTGCTACAGCCCGGATTCACACGCTGCTGACCGACATGCTCGATGTGAATCATGTATGCCTGTCCCCATAGCTTAGTACCGCTTTGGGTTCACGGACTAGCCATGTCGGCCCGGGTTCTCTGTCATATGGATGCTAGAGTCTATCATATACGTGAGCCAAAAGGCGCAAACTGTCCCGGGCCATGGTAAGGCGACACCCGTGGGAATACCATGCGTGAGGCCGCAAAGTGATATGAGGTATTACATGCTAGATCGGTGTGACTTGGAATCGGGGTCCCGACACTACCGGTGGTGTACCAAGGCCGCTTGGTAAATCTCGGTCTATTCCGAGAACATTTAAGACCCGCTCACGAAAAGTGACAAGAGGGGAACACCGGTGCACGTGGGAGTGTCGGATTGAAAAATGGAAAACGCGGAAATGCTCGGATGCATGAGACGAACACGTATGCAAATGAGATGCACATGATGAGATGATATGAAATACATGACATGAACAAAATGAAAAATGAAGACAAAACCCAACAACGAAGGGAAATCTCATAACTTAAACCGAAAATGGCAGAGTCGGAGTTACAAATATGGCAAGTTACATACGGGGTGTTACAGAAATGCAGCCCGGCAACAGTTTCCGGAGACCGAAAACGTCCGATGTTTTGACCGACTATAATGCCGCTATAGTTATCCGTTGGGGCATCAGACGGACTCCGAATGCGATGAAACTTGGCAGGAGGCCTACCTGCAACATAACAACACCACACGCCAACTTTCATCCCATTCCGAGAACATTTTCTGGCCACTTATAAAATACTATTTCGGACATGCCGCGGGCACGTGCAAGTGCGGTTGGGCTCAGAACGGACAACGGACAAAACTAAGGAACCCGGACGGATGCAAGTTTTGAAAACATGATGACGCAATGCACATGATGACATGGCAAGATGCAATACGCAATCGAATGACAAGGCAACAACAGCGAATAACTGGAAGACACCTGGCGCGTCGGACTCGGGGCATCACAACACAGTATCGCATGACCTTCCTGCTAGCACGGTCCAAAAATAGTTGAGACTGCATACGGACGTTCCCACGGGCGGCAAAATCTCCTGCCTCCTTCTAAAATTTCCGCCACCTTAGTCTTTAGCACGCGAAATTCCCCTTTTGTCCTTGGTGCATGGAAACCAACAGTTACAATACCGCCCTAATCTACATAATAGGTCGGGGCTGCTTTGGTAACTTGCGGTTCCCCCCACTACACGGCACCCCCATTTCCTCTCCCCTCCCGCAAAAATGACTAACTCCACAGCACCAGAGCATCTCAAATCACCCCGTCCACTTCATCGGACTTTCTCCCCTCCCCTCTCGAAACCCTAGACTGCTCATCCATCGGCATACCAGAGCCCATTCACTGCCAGCGGCGTCCACCTCGCCGGATCTGCTTCTGCGGCCACATCTAACCCTCCCACCTCCCCTAGAAACAAGTAGACTGCTCATCCACCACTGTACCACAGCCCATCCAGTGCCGGCCTTGTCCACGGCGTCGGATCTGCTTCGCCGGTACTCCCGTCAACCGCAGTGCATCTGCAGCGACTCATTCGTACTCCACACCGGAGACGCTTCGTCCACCCCACCCCAAAGCCGCCCCACCGACGCCCCCGTCGACGGCCTCTGATCCTCTTCGCCGACACCTTCCTCAACCGTACCGGAGCCGCTTCGCCGACACCATCGTCAACCCCACTGGAGTAGCTTCGCCTATACCATTTTCAACCCTACCGGGGCCGCTTTGCCAACTCACAAGTCCGCGGCCTCAGATCCGCTTCCTCGCACCCTCATCCAACCTACCGAAGCAGCTTCTGACGCCCTGTCCACGGCCGCAGATCCGCATCATCGACACCATCCTTCACCCAACCACCGGAATAGCTTCACCTACGCCATCGTCCACGGCCATTGATCCGCTTCGCCCACACCGTAGTCCACCCTACCGGAGCAGCTTCACTTACGCCCTCATGCACGGCCACAGATCCGCTTCGCCCACACCATAGTCCACCCTACCGAAGCCGCTCCACAAACGCCATACTCCACGGTTCTAGATCTCCTTACCGGACCCCGACAGCCAGCGCAGCGTCATCACCCTTGACGTTTCTAACCTGATTCCCACCGGCAGGCAAGATGCCAAGCACCCTCCATGGCCTAGGTACTTGTCACTTTTAAACCCGTCCAGCATCACCTGCCCGATGAACTTCAAATACTAAAAGGTCGCTGTTACCTGTTATGCAGTTGGAAAAACTACAAGGACGATGTTTCTTATGGATCTAATAGCTTGGCCAACCAAGATCCTGGACCGGGGTAGTGCTATGATCTTGTAAGCGCGTCTCTCTCCCTTGTATTGTTCTGTGCCTGCCAGTGTGGTTTGCTAGGATATTCGACCAGTAATCCCTTTGTGCAGACAATGATTTCTACTACTGGCTGCTAAATTAGATATGTAGATGTCATACATGATACTACCTCATACTGATACGTCCATTTTGCATCATGCTTTTATATCGATATTTATTGAATTATGGACTGTTATTTCACTTTATGTCACGATACTTATGGCTATTCTCTCTTATTTTACAAGGTTTACATAAGGAGGAGAATGCCGGAGCTGGAATTCTGGCTGGAAAAGGAGCAAATAGATTCTACGCAGCTCCAAAAGTCCTGAAACTCCATGAACATCTTAAAATAAATAAAGAAAAATCCTTGCCAAAGATGAAGGCCCAGGGCCACACCCTGCTCACGAGGGGGGAATAAAAAATCCTCCAAAGAAGGCCAGGGGGCCCACACCCTGCTCACGAGGGTGGGGGCCGTGCCCCCCCTAGGGCGCGCCCCCTACCTCGTGGCCCCCCTGGTGGCTCTCCGATGCCCATCTTCTCCTATATGAGGTCTTTCGATGAGAAAAAAATAGAGAGGAACTTTTTGGGATGAGACTCCGCCACCACGAGGCGGAACCTTGGCGGATCCAATCTAGAGCTCCGACAGAGCTGTTCTGCCAGGGAAACTTCCCTCCCGGAGGGGGAAATCATCACCATCGTCATCACCAACGCTCCTCTCATCGGGAGAGGGCAATCTCCATCAACATCTTCACCAGCACCATCTCATCTCCAAACCCTAGTTCATCTCTTGTATCCAATTCTTGTCTCAAAGTCCGGGATTGGTGCTAGTAGGTTGCTAGTAGTGTTGATTACTCCTTGTAGTTGATGCTAGTTGGTTTATTTGGTGGAAGATCCTATGTCCAGATCCTATATGCATATTATTACCCCTCTGATTATGAACATGAATATGCTTTGTGAGTAAATACGTTTGTTCCTGAGGACAAGGGAGAAGTCTTGCTATTAGTAGTCATGTGAATTTGGTATTCGTTTGATATTTTGATAATGTATGTTGTCTAGCCTCTAGTGGTGTTATGTGAATCGACTACATAACACTTCACCATTATTTGGGCCTAGAGGAAGGCATTGGGAAGTAATAAGTAGATGATGGGTTGCTAGAGTGACAGAAGCTTAAACCCTAGTTTATGCGTTGCTTCGTAAGGGGCTGATTTGGATCCATATGTTTCATGCTATGGTTAGGTTTACCTTAATACTTTTGTTGTAGTTGCGGATGCTTGCAATAGAGGTTAATCATAAGTGGGATTCTTGTTCAAGTAAGAACAGCACCCAAGCACCGGTCCACCCACATATCAAATTATCAAAGTATCGAACGCGAATCATATGAACGTGATGAAAACTAGCTTGACGATATTCCCATGTGTCCTCGGGAGCGCTTTTCCTATTATAAGAGTTTGTTCCGGCTTGTCCTTTGCTACAAAAAGGATTGGGCCACCTTGCTGCACTTTATTTACTTTTGTTACTTGTTGCTCGTTACAATTATCTTATCACAAAACTATCTGTTACCACTTATTTCAGTACTTGCAGAGAATACCTTGCTGAAAACCGCTTATCATTTCCTTATGCTCCTCGTTGGGTTCGACACTCTTACTTATCGAAAGGACTACGATAGATCCCCTATACTTGTGGGTCATCAAGACTCTTTTCTGGCCGTTGCCGGGGAGTGTAGCGCCTTTGGTAGGTGGAATTTGGTAAGGAAAAATTTATATAGTGTGCTGAAATTTACTGTCACTTGATTACTATGGAAAGTAATCTCTGAGGGGCTTGTTCGGGGTATCTTCACCCCGTCCAGTAGAGCAAAGAGTTGCTCCTCAACCTACTGAACCTATTGAAAATGAAATTCCTTTTGAATTTCCTTCGGGTATGATGGAAAAACTGCTAGCTAACCCTTTTACAGGAGATGGAACAAAGCATCCTGATGAGCACTTAATATATGTGGATGAAGTTTGTGGATTATTTAAGCTTGCAGGTATACCCGATGATGTTGCTAAGAAGAAGGTCTTCCCTTTATCTTTGAAGGGAGACACATTGATATGGTATAGGCTATGTGATGATATGAGATCATGGGACTATAAAAGATTGAAGCTGGAATTTCATCAAAAGTATTACCCTATGCATCTTGTTCATCGTGATCGCAATTATATATATAATTTCTGGCCTCGCGAAGGAGAAAGCATCGCTCAAGCTTGGGGGAGGCTTAAATCAATGTTATATTCATGCCCCAATCATGAGCTCTCAAGAAATAATTATGCAAAGTTTTTATGCTCGGCTTTCTGAAAACAATCGCACCATGCTCGATACTTCTTGTGCTGGCTCTTTTATGATGAAGACTATTGAATTCAGATGGAATTTATTGGATAGAATTAAACGCAACTCTGAAGATTGGGACCTCGACGAAGGTAAGGAGTCAGGTATGACACCTAAGTTTGATTGTGTTAAATCTTTTATGGACACCGATATTTTCCGTAAGTTTAGCACTAAATATGGACTTGACTCTGAGATAGTAGCTTCTTTCTGTGAATCTTTTGCTACTTATGTTGATCTCCCTAAGGAGAAGTGGTTTAAATATCATCCTCCCATAGAAGTAAAAGTAGTTGCACCTATTAAAGTTGAAGAAAAGACTGTCACTTATAATGATCCTATTGTTCCTACTTCTTATATTGAGAAACCACCTTTCCCTGTTAGAATAAAGGATCATGCTAAAGCTTCAACTGTTGTTCGTAAAAGCAATATTAGAACTTATACACCTCCTGAGCAAGTTAAAGTAGAACCTAATATTGCTATTGTTAAAGATCTCTTGTCTGATAATATTGATGGGCATGTTATTCAGTTCGAAGGTGAAACTGCTAGAATTGCTAAACCTTGTGCTAAAGATAAACATAGACCTGTGGTAGGCGTGCCTGTTATTTCTGTTAAAATAGGAGATCATTGTTATCATGGCTTATGTGATATGGGTGCTAGTGCTAGTGTTATACCTCATGACTTATACAAAGAAATTAAGAATGAATTGCACCTGTTGAGTTAGAAGATATTGATGTTACTATTAAACTTGCCAATAGAGATACTATTGCACCAATTGGAATTGTTAGAGATGTTGAAGTCTTGTGTGGGAAAACTAAATATCCTGCTGATTTTCTTGTTCTTACTTCTCCGCAAGATAGCTTTTGTCCAATTATATTTGGTAGACCCTTCTTAAATACTGTCAATGCTACCATAGACTGCACTAAGAATATTGTTACTGTTGGTTTGGATGATATGGTTCATGAGTTTAATTTCTCTAAATTTAGTAAACAACATCGTGAGGAAGAATTACCTAGTAAGGATGAAATTATTGGTCTTGCTTCTATTGCCGTACCTCCTAGTGATCCTTTAGAACACTATTTGCTAGACCATGAAAATGATATGTTCATGAATGAAAGAAGGGAAATAGATGAAGTATTCTTTAAACAGGAACCTATTCTGCATCACAACTTGCCTGTTGAAATTTTAGGGGATCCTCCTCCACCCAAGGGTGATCCCGTGTTTGAGCTCAAACCCTTGCCTGATAATCTTAAATATGCTTATCTTGATGAAAAGAAGATATATCCTGTTATTATTAGTGCTAACCTTTCAGAGCATGAAGAAGAAAGATTATTGAAAACTCTGAAGAAGCATCGTGCTGCTATTGGATATACTCTTGATGATCTTAAGGGCATTAGTCCCACTCTATGTCAACATAAAATAAATTTGGAAGCAGATGCCAAACCAGTTCGTGATCCTCAACGACGTCTGAATCCTAAAATGAAAGAAGTGGTAAGAAAAGAAATACTAAAGCTTCTGGAGGCAGGTATAATCTATCCCGTTGCTGATAGTGAGTGGGTAAGTCCTGTCCATTGTGTCCCTAAGAAGGGAGGTATTACTGTTGTTCCTAATGATAAAGATGAATTGATTCCACAAAGAATTATCACAGGTTATAGGATGGTAATTGATTTCCAAAATTAAATAAAGCTACTAAGAAAGATCATTACCCCTTACCTTTTATTGATCAAATGCTAGAAAGATTATGCAAACATACACACTATTGCTTTCTAGATGGTTATTCTGGTTTCTCTCAAATACCTGTGTCGGCTAGAGATCAATCAAAGACTACTTTTACATGCCCTTTTGGTACTTTTGCTTATAGACGTATGCCTTTTGGTTTATGTAATGCACCTGCTACCTTTCAAAGATGCATGATGGCTATATTCTCTGACTTTTGTGAAAAGATTTGTGAGGTTTTCATGGACGACTTTTCCGTCTATGGTTCCTCTTTTGATGATTGCTTGAGCAATCTTGATCGAGTTTTGCAGAGATGTGAAGAAACTAATCTTGTCTTGAATTGGGAAAAGTGCCACTTTATGGTTAATGAAGGTATTGTCTTGGGGCATAAAAGTTTCTGAAAGAGGTATTGAAGTTGATAAAGCCAAGGTTGATGCTATTGAAAAGATGCCATGTCCCAAGGACATCAAAGGTATAAGAAGTTTCCTTGGTCACGCCGGATTTTACAGGAGGTTCATTAAGGACTTCTCAAAAATTTCTCGGCCTCTGACTAATTTATTGCAAAAAGATATACCATTTGTCTTTGATGATGATTGTGTAGAAGCATTTGAAATACTTAAGAAAGCATTAGTCTCTGCACCTGTTGTTCAGCCACCTGATTGGAACCTACCCTTTGAAATTATGTGTGATGCTAGTGATTATGCTGTAGGTGCTGTTCTAGGGCAAAGAGTTGATAAGAAATTAAATGTTATTCATTATGCTAGTAAGACTCTAGACAATGCTCAAAGAAATTATGCTACTACTGAAAAAGAACTCTTAGCAGTTGTATTTGCTTGTGATAAGTTCAGATCTTATATTGTTGATTCTAAAGTAACTATTCAAACTGATCATGCTGCTATTAAATATCTTATGGAAAAGAAAGATGCTAAACCTAGACTTATTAGATGGGTTCTCTTGCTACAAGAATTTGATTTGCATATTGTTGATAGAAAGGGAGCTGAGAACCCCGTTGCAGACAACCTGTCTAGGTTAGAAAATATTCTTGATGACCCACTACCTATTAATGATAGCTTTCCTGATGAACAATTAAATGTTATAAGTACTTCTCGTAGTACTCCATGGTATGCTGATTATGCTAATTATATTGTTGCTAAATTTATACCACCTAGCTTCACATACCAACAAAAGAAAAAGTTTCTATGATTTAAGACATTACTTTTGGGATGACCCACATCTTTATAAAGAAGGAGTAGATGGTGTTATTAGACGTTGTGTACCTGAGCATGAACAGGAACAGATCCTACGCAAGTGTCATTCCGAGTCTTATGGAGGACACCACGCTGGAGATAGAACTGCACATAAGGTATTGCAATCTGGTTTTTATTGGCCTACTCTCTTCAAGGATGCCCGTAAGTTTGTCTTGTCTTGTGATGAATGTCAAAGAATTGGTAATATTAGTAGACGTCAAGAAATGCCTATGAATTATTCTCTTGTTATTGAACCGTTTGATGTTTGGGGCTTTGATTATATGGGACCTTTTCCTGCCTCTAATGGATACACACATATTCTAGTTGCTGTTGATTACGTTACTAAGTGGGTAGAAGCTATTCCAACTAGTAGTGCTGATCATAACACTTCTATTAAAATGCTTAAAGAGTTATTTTCCCGAGGTTTGGAGTCCCTAGATATTTAATGACTGATGGTGGTTCACACTTTATTCATGGTGCTTTCCGTAAAATGCTTGCTAAATATGATGTTAATCATAGAATTGCATCTCCTTATCACCCACAGTCTAGTGGTCAAGTAGAGTTGAGCAATAGAGAGCTCAAATTAATTTTGCAAAAGACTGTTAATAGGTCTAGAAAGAATTGGTCTAAGAAACTTGATGATGCATTATGGGCTTATAGAACTGCATACAAAAATCCTATGGGTATGTCTCCGTATAAAATGGTCTATGGAAAAGCATGTCACTTACCTCTCGAACTAGAACATAAGGCATATTGGGCTATTAAAGAGCTTAACTATGATTTTAAACTTGCCGGTGAGAAAGAGGTTATTTGATATTAGCTCACTTGATGAATGGAGAACCCAAGCTTATGAAAATGCCAAGTTGTTTAAAGAAAAAGTTAAAAGATGGCATGACAAAAGGATACAAAAGCGTGAGTTTAATGTAGGTGATTATGTATTGCTATACAACTCTCGTTTAAGATTTTTTGCAGGAAAACTTCTCTCTAAATGGGAAGGCCCCTATGTTATCGAGAGGTCTATCGTTCCGGTGCCATAAAAATCAACAACTTCGAAGGCACAAATCCGAAGGTGGTAAACGGTCAAAGAATCAAACATTATATCTCAGGTAATCCCATAAATGTTGAAACCAATATTATTGAAACCGTAACCCCGGAGGAATACATAAGGGACACTTTCCAGGAACGTTTCAGACTCTGAAAAGGAATAGGTATGTGGTACGGTAAGTAAACCGACTCCAAAACAATTTTTAAGGCAATATTTCTCTGTTTTGGAATATTTAGAAAAATAGAAAAATAAGTAGCAGTCCGGGAAGGACACGAGGGCCCCACGAGGGTGGTGGGCGCGCCCTACCCCCTGGGGCGCGCCCCCTACCTCGTGAGCACCTCGTGTGCCTTCCGGACTCCGTTTTCTTGCACGTTACGTATTTTGGTCGGTAAAAATTCATTATATAATCTCCCGGAGGTTTTGACTCCCGTATCACGCAAAAATCTCCTGTTTTTGTTTCGAGCTGTTTTTCTGACAGATCTAGGTTATCATGACGGCCCCAAGCGCCTCCAAGGACAAGTTCTTCGAGAAGGTCATCAACCCTTACCTCGCGGAGGTGCTGCGACACCCTCAAACCATTGAGTTGCGTGATGGGTTGCTGCACATCCGCGATGAAGAGGGACCAAAGGGGACCGGAAGCATAGACGAGGCTCGAAGCATGGAGCAACAAGTTTTCAAGTGCCAGGGGATGGTGGAGCGTGGAATCAACGCTAGCCACACGATGCTCGCGGAGTTCACTAACAACTACAAGCCGGATGCCAAGAACACCGAGGAAGCCATCTTCAAGCTATATGAGAAGATCGAGCACCTCCAAGCCCAAGTCTATGACCTTCAAAACCAAAACTGTGAGTATGAATATAGATTCAAAAGAATGAGTTTGGCTGCAGATTTGAGGATTCCGGAGACTCGATCATTTTCTATGATGTGAACCTTGAAGGAAATATGCCCTAGAGGCAATAATAAAGTTATTATTTATTTCCTTATATCATGATAAATGTTTATTATTCATGCTAGAATTGTATTAACCAGAAACATAATACATGTGTGAATACAAATAGACAAACATAGTGTCACTAGTATGCCTCTACGACTAGCTCGTTGATCAAAGATGATTATCTTTCCTAACCATAGACATGAGTTGTCATTTGATAAACGGGATTACATCATTAGTTGAATGATGTGATTGACTTGACCCATTCCGTTAACTTAGCACTTGATCGTTTTAGTTGTTGCTATTGCTTTCTTCATGACTTATACATGTTCCTATGACTATGAGATTATGCAACTCCCGTTTACCGGAGGAACACTTTGTGTGCTACCAAACGTCACAACGTAACTGGGTGATTATAAAGGATGCTCTACAGGTGTCTCGAAGTACTTGTTGGGTTGGCGTATTTCGAGATTAGGATTTGTCACTCCGATTTGTCGGAGAGGTATCTCTGGGCCCTCTGGTAATGCACATCACTATAAGCCTTGCAAGCATTGCAACTAATGAGTTAGTTGCGGGATGATGTGTTACGAACGAGTAAAGAGACTTGCCGGTAACGAGATTGAACTAGGTATTGAGATACCGACGGATCGAATCTCGGGCAAGTAACATACCGATGACAAAGGGAACAACGTATGTTGTTATGCGGTTTGACCGATAAAGATCTTCGTAGAATATGTAGGAGCCAATATGAGCATCCAGGTTCCGCTATTGGTTATTGACCGGAGACGTGTCTCGGTCATGTCTACATAGTTCTCGAACCCGTAGGGTCCGCACGCTTAAAGTTCGATGACGGTTATATTATGAGTTTATGTGTTTTGATGTACCGAAGGAGTTCAGAGTCCCGATGAGATCGGGGACATGACGAGGAGTCTCGAAATGGTCGAGACATAAAGATCGATATATTGGACGACTATATTCGCATCGGAAAGGTTCCGAGTGATTCGGTATTTTCGGGTGTACCGGGAGTTACGGAATTCGTATTGGGCTTTAATGGGCCATACGGGAAAGTAGAGAAAGGCCTCAAAGGGTGTCCGCACCCCTCCCCATGGGCTGGTCCGAATTGGACTAGGGAGGGGGGGCACCCCCTTCCTTCCTTCTCCTTTTCCCTTCCCTTTCCTTCCCTCCTTCTCCTACTACTTGGAAGAGCTCCTATTTCTACTAGGAAAGGCGAAATCCTACTCCCGGTGGGAGTAGGACTCCTCTAGGGCAAGCCATAGGGAGGGCCGGCCCTCCCCCTCCTCCACTCCTTTAATAGGACAAGGAGAGGGGGCCGGCCCCCCTTTCTCCTTTCCCCCCTAGAGGCAATAATAAAGTTATTATTTATTTCCTTATATCATGATAAAAGTTTATTATTCATGCTAGAATTGTATTAACCGGAACATAATACATGTGTGAATACATAGACAAACAGAGTGTCACTAGTATGCCTCTACTTGACTAGCTCGTTAATCAAAGATGGTTATGTTTCCTAACCATGGACAAAGAGTTGTCATTTGATTAAATGGGATCACATCATTAGTTGAATGATCTGATTGACATGACCCATTCCATTAGCTTAGCACCCGATCGTTTAGTATGTTGCTATTGCTTTCTTCATGACTTATACATGTTCCTATGACTATGAGATTATGTAACTCCTGTGTGCCGGAGGAACACTTTGTGTGCTACCAAACGTCACAACGTAACTGGGTGATTATAAAGGTGCTCTACAGGTGTCTCCAAAGGTACATGTTGGGTTGACGTATTTCGAGAATAGGATTTGTCACTCCGATCGTCGGAGAGGTATCTCTGGGCCCTCTCGGTAATGCACATCACTTAAGCCTTGCAAGCAATGCAACTAATGAGTTAGTTACGAGATGATGTATTACAGAACGAGTAAAGAGACTTGCCGGTAACGAGATTGAACTAGGTATTGAGATACCGACGATCAAATCTCGGGCAAGTAACATACCGATGAAAAAGGGAACAACGTATGTTGTTATGCGGTCTGACCGATAAAAGATCTTCGTAGAATATGTAGGAGCCAATAGGAGCATCTAGGTTCCGCTATTGGTTATTGACCGGAGACGTGTCTCGGTCATGTCTACATTGTTCTCGAACCCGTAGGGTCCGCACGCTTAAGGTTTCGAATGACAGTTATTAATGAGTTTATACGTTTTTGATGTACCAATGTTGTTCGGAGTCCGGATGTGATCACGACATGACGAAGGAGTCTCGAAATGTCGAGACATAAAGATTGATATATTGGAGCCTATGTTTGGATATCGGAAGTGTTCCGGGAAATTCGGGATTTTACCGGAGTACCAGGAGGTTAGGAACCCCCCGGGAGCTTATATGGGCCTTAGTGGGCTTAGTGGAAGAAGAGGAGAGGCGGCCAGGGGCTGGGCCGCGTGCGCCCCTCCCCTAGTCCGAATAGGACAAGGATGAGAGGGGGCCGGCGCCCCCTCCTTCTCTCTCCCTCTTTTCCCACTCGCGAATCCTATTCCAACTAGGATTGGGGGGAGAGGGAAGTCCTACTCCCGGAGGGAGTAGGACTCCTCCTGGCGCGCCCTATGATGGCCGGCCGGCCTCCCCCTCTTGAACCTTTATATACGGAGGCAGGGGCACCCTAGAGACACAAGTTGATCCACGTGATCATATTCTTAGCCGTGTGCGGCGCCCCCTTCCACCATAGTCCTCGAATAATATTGTAGCGGTGCTTAGGCGAAGCCCTGCAACAGTAGTACATCAAGATCATCACCACGCCGTCGTGCTGACGGAACTCTTCCCCGACACTTTGCTGGATCGGAGTCCGGGGATCGTCATCGAGCTGAACGTGTGCTAGAACTCGGAGGTGCCGTAGTTCGGTGCTTGATCGGTCGGGCCGTGGAGACGTACGACTACATCAACCAAACGCTTCCATTGTCGATCTACAAGGTATGTAGATCACACTCTCCCCTCGTTGCTATGCATCACCATGATCTTGCGTGTTTGTGCGTAGGAATTTTTTTGAAATTACTACGTTCCCCAACAGTGGCATCCGAGCCAGGTTTTATGCGTAGATGTCATATGCACGAGTAGAACACAAGTGAGTTGTGGGTGATATAAGTCATACTGCTTACCAGCATGTCATACTTTGGTTCGGCGGTATTGTTGGATGAAGCGGCCCGGACCGACATTACGCGTATGCTTACGCGAGACTGGTTCTACCGACATGCTTTGCACACAGGTGGCTGGCGGGTGTCAGTTTCTCCAACTTTAGTTGAACCAAGTGTGGCTACGCCCGGTCCTTGCGAAGGTTAAAACAGCACCAACTTGACAAACTATCGTTGTGGTTTTGATGCGTAGGTAAGATTGGTTCTTGCTTAAGCCCGTAGCAGCCACGTAAAACTTGCAACAACAAAGTAGAGGACGTCTAACTTGTTTTTGCAGGGCATGTTGTGATGTGATATGGTCAAGACATGATGCTAAATTTTATTGTATGAGATGATCATGTTTTGTAACCGAGTTATCGGCAACTGGCAGGAGCCATATGGTTGTCGCTTTATTGTATGCAATGCAATCGCGCTGTAATGCTTTACTTTATCACTAAGCGGTAGCGATAGTCGTGGAAGCATAAGATTGGCGAGACGACAACGATGCTACGATGGAGATCAAGGTGTCGCGCCGGTGACGATGGTGATCATGGATGGTGCTTCGGAGATGGAGATCACAAGCACAAGATAATGATGGCCATATCATATCACTATATTGATTGCATGTGATGTTTATCTTTTATGCATCTTATCTTGCTTTGATTGATGGTAGCATTATAAGATGATCTCTCACTAAATTTCAAGATAAAAAGTGTTCTCCCTGAGTATGCACCGTTGCCAAAGTTCGTCGTGCCCAGACACCACGTGATGATCGGGTGTGATAAGCTCTACGTCCATCTACAACGGGTGCAAGCCAGTTTTGCACACGCAGAATACTCAGGTTAAACTTGACGAGCCTAGCATATGCAGATATGGCCTCGGAACACGGAGACCGAAAGGTCGAGCGTGAATCATATAGTAGATATGATCAACATAAACGATGTTCACCATTGAAAACTACTCCATCTCACATGATGATCGGTTATGGTTTAGTTGATTTGGATCACGTAATCACTTAGAAGATTAGAGGGATGTCTATCTAAGTGGGAGTTCTTAAGTAATATGATTAATTGAACTTAAATTTATCATGAACTTAGTACCTGATAGTATCTTGCTTGTTTATGTTGATTGTAGATAGATGGCTCGTGCTGTTGTTCCATTGAATTTTAATGCGTTCCTTGAGAAAGCAAAGTTGAAAGATGATGGTAGCAATTACACGGACTGGGTCCGTAACTTGAGGATTATCCTCATTGCTGCACAGAAGAATTACGTCCTGGAAGCACCGCTGGGTGCCAGGCCTGCTGCTGGAGCAACACCAGATGTTATGAACGTCTGGCAGAGCAAAGCTGATGACTACTCGATAGTTCAGTGTGCCATGCTTTACGGCTTAGAATCGGACTTCAACGACGTTTTGAACGTCATGGAGCATATGAGATGTTCCAGGAGTTGAAGTTAATATTTCAAGCAAATGCCCGGATTGAGAGATATGAAGTCTCCAATAAGTTCTATAGCTGCAAGATGGAGGAGAACAGTTCTGTCAGTGAGCATATACTCAAAATGTCTGGGTATAATAATCACTTGATTCAATGGGAGTTAATCTTCCAGATGATTGCGTCATTGACAGAATTCTCCAATCACTGCCACCAAGCTACAAGAGCTTCGTGATGAACTATAATATGCAAGGGATGAATAAGACTATTCCCGAGCTCTTCGCAATGCTGAAAGCTGCGGAGGTAGAAATCAAAAAGGAGCATCAAGTGTGATGGTCAACAAGACCACTAGTTTCAAGAAAAAGGGCAAAGGGAAGAAGAAGGGGAACTTCAAGAAGAACAGCAAGCAAGTTGCTGCTCAAGAGAAGAAACCCAAGTCTGGACCTAAGCCTGAAACTGAGTGCTTCTACTGCAAGCAGACTGGTCACTGGAAGCGGAACTGCCCCAAGTATTTGGCGGATAAGAAGGATGGCAAGGTGAACAAAGGTATATGTGATATACATGTTATTGATGTGTACCTTACTAGAGCTCGCAGTAGCACCTGGGTATTTGATACTGGTTCTGTTGCTAATATTTGCAACTCGAAACAGGGACTACGGATTAAGCGAACACTGGCAAAGGACGAGGTGACGATGCGCGTGGGAAATGGTTCCAAAGTCGATGTGATCGCGGTCGGCACGCTACCTCTACATCTACCTTCGGGATTAAGTATTAGACCTAAATAATTGTTATTTGGTGCCAGCGTTGAGCATGAACATTATATCTGGATCTTGTTTGATGCGAGACGGTTATTCATTTAAATAGAGAATAATGGTTGTTCTATTTATATGAGTAATATCTTTTATGGTCATGCACCCTTGAAGAGTGGTCTATTTTATGAATCTCGATAGTAGTAACACACATATTCATAATGTTGAAGCCAAAAGATGCAGAGTTGATAATGATAGTGCAACTTATTTGTGGCACTGCCGTTTAGGTCATATCGGTATAAAGCGCATGAAGAAACTCCATACTGATGGACTTTTGGAACCACTTGATTATGAATCACTTGGTACTTGCGAACCGTGCCTCATGGGCAAGATGACTAAGACGCCGTTCTCCAGAACTATGGAGCGAGCAACAGATTTGTTGGAAATGATACATACAGATGTATGTGGTCCGCTGAATGTTGAGGCTCATGGCGGGTATCGTTATTTTCTCACCTTCACAGATGATTTAAGCAGATATGGGTATATCTACTTAATGAAACAAAAGTCTGAAACATTTGAAAAGTTCAAAGAATTTCAGAGTGAAGTTGAAAATCATCGTAACAAGAAAATAAAGTTTCTACTATCTGATCGTGGAGGAGAATATTTGAGTTACGAGTTTGGTGTACATTTGAAACCAATGCGGAATAGTTTCGCAACTCACGCCACCCGGAACACCACAGCATAATGGTGTGTCCGAACGTCGTAATCGTAACTTTCACTAGATATGGGTGCGATCTATGATGTCTCTTACTGATTTACCGCTATCGTTTTGGGGTTATGCTTTGGAGACGGCCGCATTCATGTTAAATAGGGCACCATCAAAATCCGTTGAGACGACGCCTTATGAACTATGGTTTGGCAAGAAACCAAAGTTGTCGTTTCTAAAGTTTGGGGCTGCGATGCTTATGTGAAAAAGCTTCAACCTGATAAGCTCGAACCCAAATCGGAGAAATGTGTCTTCATAGGATACCCAAAGGAGACTGTTGGGTACACCTTCTATCATAGATCCGAAGGCAAGACATTCGTTGCTAAGAATGGATCCTTTCTAGAGAAGGAGTTTCTCTCGAAAGAAGTGAGTGGGAGGAAAGTAGAACTTGACGAGGTAACTGTACCTGCTCCCTTATTGGAAAGTAGTACATCACAGAAACCTGTTTCTGCGACACCTACACCAATTAGTGAGGAAGCTAATGATAATGATCATGAAACTTCAGAACAAGATACTACTAACCTCGTAGATCAACCAGAGTAAGATCCGCGCCAGAGTGGTACGGTAATCCTGTTCTGGAAATCATGCTACTAGATCATGATGAACTACGAAACTATGAAGAAGCGATGGTGAGCCCAGATTCCGCAAAATGGCTTGAAGCCTGAAATCTGAGATGGGATCCATGTATGAGAACAAAGTATGGACTTTGGTTTGACTTGCCCCGATGATTCGGCAAGCAATTGAGAATAAAATGGATCTTTAAGGAAGAAGACTGACGGCTGATGGTAATGTTATTGTCTACAAAGCTCGACTTATTGCGGAAGGTTTTCGAAAGTTCAAGGGATTGACTACGATGAGACCTTCTCACCCGTAGCGATGCTTAAGTCTGTCCGAATCATGTTAGCAATGCCGCATTTTATGATTATGAAATTTGGCAGATGGATGTCAAAAAACTGCATTCCTAAATGGATTTCTGGAAGAAGAGTTGTATATGATGCACAGAAGGTTTTGTCGATCCAAAGGGAGCTAACAAAGTGTGCAAGCTCCAGCGATCCATTTATGGACTGGTGCAAGCCTCTCGGAGTTGGAATAAACGCTTTGATAGTGTGATCAAAGCATTTGGTTTTATACAGACTTTCGGAGAAGCCTGTATTTACAAGAAAGTGAGTGGGAGCTCTGTAGCATTTCTGATATTATATGTGGATGACATATTACTGATTGGAAATGATATAGAATTTCTGGATAGCATAAAGGGATACTTGAATAAGAGTTTTTCAATGAAAGACCTCGGTGAAGCTGCTTACATATTAGGCATAAAGATCTATAGAGATAGATCAAGACGCTTAATTGGACTTTCACAAAGCACATACCTTGACAAGATTTTGAAGAAGTTCAAAATGGATCAAGCAAAGAAAGGGTTCTTGCCTGTGTTACAAGGTGTGAAGTTGAGTCAGACTCAATGCCCGACCACTGCAGAAGATAGAGAGAAAATGAAAGATGTTCCCTATGCTTCAGCCATAGGCTCTATCATGTATGCAATGCTGTGTACCAGACCTGATGTGTGCCTTGCTATAAGTCTAGCAGGGAGGTACCAAAGTAATCCAGGAGTGGATCACTGGACAGCGGTCAAGAACATCCTGAAGTACCTGAAAAGGACTAAGGATATGTTTCTCGTATATGGAGGTGACAAAGAGCTCATCGTAAACGGTTACGTTGATGCAAGCTTTGACACTGATCCGGACGATTCTAAATCGCAAACCGGATACGTGTTTACATTAAACGTGGAGCTGTCAGTTGGTGCAGTTCTAAACAAAGCGTCGTGGCGGGATCTACATGTGAAGCGGAGTACATAGCTGCTTCGGAAGCAGCAAACGAAGGAGTCTGGATGAAGGAGTTCATATCCGATCTAGGTGTCATACCTAGTGCATCGGGTCCAATGAAAATCTTTTGTGACAATACTGGTGCAATTGCCTTGGCAAAGGAATCCAGATTTCACAAGAGAACCAAGCACATCAAGAGACGCTTCAATTCCATCCGGGATCTAGTCCAGGTGGGAGACATAGAGATTTGCAAGATACATACGGATCTGAATGTAGCAGACCCATTGACTAAGCCTCTTCCATGAGCAAAACATGATCAGCACCAAGCTCCATGGGTGTTAGAATCATTACTGTGTAATCTAGATTATTGACTCTAGTGCAAGTGGGAGACTGAAGGAAATATTGCCCTAGAGGCAATAATAAAGTTATTATTTATTTCCTTATATCATGATAAATGTTTATTATTCATGCTAGAATTGTATTAACCGGAAACATTAATACATGTGTGAATACATAGACAAACAGAGTGTCACTAGTTATGCATCTACTGGACTAGCTCATTGATCGAAGATGGTTATGTTTCCTAACCATAGACAAAGAGTTGTCATTTGATTAATGAGATCACATCATTAGGAGAATGAGATGATTGACTTGACCCATTCCGTTAGCTTAGCACTCGATCGTTTAGTATGTTGCTATTGCTTTCTTCATGACTTATACATGTTCCTATGACTATGAGAGTATGCAACTCCCATTTACCAGAGGAACACTTTGTGTGCTACCAAACGTCACAACGTAACTAGGTGATTATAAAGGTGCTCTACAGGTGTCTCCGAAGGTACTTGTTGGGTTGGCGTATTTCGAGATTAGGATTTGTCACTCCGATTGTCGGAGAGGTATCGCTGGGCCCTCTCGGTAATGCACATCACTTAAGCCTTGCAAGCATTGCAACTAATGAGTTAGTTGCGGGATGATGTATTACGGAACGAGTAAAGAGACTTGCCGGTAACGAGATTGAACTAGGTATTGAGATACTGATGATCGAATCTCGGGCAAGTAACATACCGATGACAAAGGGAACAACGTATGTTGTTATGTGGTCTGACCGATAAAGATCTTCGTAGAATATATGGGAGCCAATATGAGCATCCAGGTTCCGCTATTGGTTATTGACCGGAGACGTGTATCGGTCATGTCTACATAGTTCTCGAACCCGTAGGGTCCGCACGCTTAACGTTTCGATGATAGTTATATTATGAGTTTATATGTTTTGATGTACCGAAGGTTGTTTGGATTCCCGAATGTGATCACGGACATGACGAGGAGTCTCAAAATGGTCGATACATGAATATTGATATATTGGAAGCCTATATTTGGATATCGGAAGTGTTCTGGGTGAAATCGGTGGAAATATGCCCTAGAGGCAATAATAAAAGCAGCATTATTATATTTCCTTGTTCATGATAATTGTCTTTATTCATGCTATAATTGTGTTATCCGGAAATCGTAATACATGTGTGAATAATAGACACCAACATGTCCCTAGTAAGCCTCTAGTTGACTAGCTCGTTGATCAACAGATAGTTATGGTTTCCTGACTATGGACATTGGATGTCATTGATAACGGGATCACATCATTAGGAGAATGATGTGATGGACAAGACCCAATCCTAAACATAGCATAAGATCGTATAGTTCGTTTGCTAGAGTTTTTCCAATGTCAAGTATCTTTTCCTTAGACCATGAGATCATGTAACTCCCGGATACCGTAGGAGTGCTTTGGGTGTACCAAACGTAACAACGTAACGGGGTGACTATAAAGGTATACTACGGGTATCTCCGAAAGTGTCTGTTGGGTTGACACGGATCAAGACTAGGATTTGTCACTCCGTATGACGGAGAGGTATCACTGGGCCCACTCGGTAATACATCATCATTATGAGCTCAAAGTGACCAAGTGTCTGGTCACGGGATCATGCATTATGGTACGAGTAAAGTGACTTTCCGGTAACGAGATTGAACAAGGTATTGGGATACCGACGATCGAATCTCGGGCAAGTAGCATACCGATTGAAAAAGGAAATTGTATACGGGGTTGCTTGAATCCTCGACATCGTGGTTCATCCGATGAGACCATCGAGGAGCATGTGGGAGCCAACATGGGTATCCAGATCCCGCTGTTGGTTATTGACCAGAGAGCGATCTCGGTCATGTCTACATGTCTCCCGAACCCGTAGGGTCTACACACTTAAGGTTCGGTGATGCTAGGGTTGTAGGGATATGTATATGCAGTAACCCGAATATTGTTCGGAGTCCCGGATGAGATCCCGGACGAGGAGTTCCGTAATGGTCCGGAGGTAAAGAATTATATATAGGAAGTGCTATTTCGGCCGTCGGGACAAGTTTCGGGGTCACCGGTATTGTACCGGGACCACCAGAAGGGTCCCGGGGGTCCACCGGGTGGGGCCACCTGCCCCGGCCACATGGGCTGTAGAGGGTGCGCCTTGGCCTACATGGGCCAAGGGAACCAGCCCCAAGAGGCCCTTGCGCCTAGGGTTTCAAAGGGGAAGAGTCCTAGGAGGGGAAGGCACCTCCTAGGTGCCTTGGGGGGGAGGGAAACCTCCCTTGGCCGCTGCCCCCCCTAGGAGATTGGATCTCCTAGGGCCGGTGCCCCCCCCCTAGGCCCTCTATATATAGTGGGGGAAGGAGGGCCTCTCATACCACGCCTTTGGTGCCTCCCTCTCCCTCTCCAACACATCCTCCTCCTCCATAGAGCTTGGCGAAAGCCCTGCCGGAGTACTGCAGCTCCATCACCACCATGCCGTCGTGCTGCTGCTGGAGCCATCTTCCTCAACCTCTTCTCCCCCTTGCTGGATCAAGAAGAAGGAGACGTTACGCTGACCGTACGTGTGTTGAACGCGGAGGTGCCGTCCGTTCGGTGCTAGGATCTCCGGTGATTTGGATCACGTCGTGTTCGACTACCTCATCCCCGTTCTTTGAACGCTTCCGCTCGCGATCTACAAAGGTATGTAGATGCATCCGATCACTCGTTGCTAGATGAACTCATAGATGGATCTTGGTGAAACCGTAGGAAAATTTTTGTTTTCTGCAACGTTCCCCAACAGTGGCATCATGAGCTAGGTCTATGCGTAGTTCTTCTTGCGCGAGTAGAACACAATTTGTTGTGGGCGTAGATGTTGTCAACTTTCTTGCCGCTACTAGTCTTATCTTGCTTCAACGGTATTGTGGGATGAAGCGGCCCGGACCAACCTTACACGTATGCTTACGTGAGACCGGTTCCACCGACTAACATGCACTAGTTGCATAAGGTGGCTGGCGGGTGTCTGTCTCTCCTACTTTAGTTGGAGCGGATTCGATGAAAAGGGTCCTTATGAAGGGTAAATAGAAGTTGACAAATCACGTTGTGGCTTTCACGTAGGTAAGAAAACGTTCTTGCTAGAACCCTATTCAGCCACGTAAAACTTGCAACAACAATTAGAGGACGTCTAACTTGTTTTTGCAGCAAGTGCTTTGTGATATGATATGGCCAAAGTTGTGATGAATGATGAATGATCTATATGTGATGTATGAGATGTTCATGCTATTGTAATAGGAATCACGACTTGCATGTCGATGAGTATGACAACCGGCAGGAGCCATAGGAGTTGTCTTTATTTTTTGTATGACCTGCGTGTCATTGAGAAACGCCATGTAACTTACTTTACTTTATTGCTAAACGCGTTAGCCATAGTAGTAGAAGTAATAGTTGGCGGGCAACTTCATGGAGGCACGATGATGGAGATCATGATGATGGTGATCATGGTGTCAAGCCGGTGACAAGATGATCATGGAGCCCCAAGATGGAGATCAAAGGAGCTATGTGATATTGGCCATATCATCTCACTATTATTATTTGATTATATGCGATGTTTATCATGTTTTGTATCTTGTTTACTTAGAACGACGGTAGTAAATAAGATGATCCCTCATAATAATTTCAAGGAAGTGTTCCCCCTAACTGTGCACCGTTGCGACAGTTCGTTCATTTCTAAGCATCACGTGATGATCGGGTGCGATGGATTCCAACGTTCACATACAACGGGTGTAAGACAGATTTACACATGCAAACACTTAGGTTGACTTGACGAGCCTAGCATGTGTATAGACATGGCCTCGGAACACAGAATACCGAAAGGTCGAGCATGAGTCGTATAGAAGATACGATCAATATGAAGATGTTCACCGACGTTGACTAGTCCGTCTCACGTGATGATCGGACACGGCCTAGTTGACTCGGATCATGTTATACTTAGATAACTAGAAGAGGGATGTCTATCTAAGTGGGAGTTCATTGAATAATTTGATTGGATGAACTTTATTATCATGAACTTAGTTTAAAATCTTTACAATATGTCTTGTAGATGAAATGGCCAACGTAGTCCTCAACTTCAACGCGTTCCTAGATAAAACCAAGTTGAAAGACGATGGCAGCAACTATACGGACTGGGTCCGGAACCTGAGGATCATCCTCATAGCTGCCAAGAAAATTATGTCCTACAAGCACCGCTAGGTGATCCTCCCGTCCCACAGAACCAAGACGTTATGAACGCTTGGCAGACACGTACCGATGATTACTCCCTCATTCAGTGCGGCATGCTTTACAGCTTAGAGCCGGGGCTCCAAAAGTGTTTTGAGAGACACGGAGCATATGAGATGTTTGAAGAGCTGAAAATGGTTTTTCAAGCTCATGCCCGGGTCGAGAGATATGAAGTCTCCGACAAGTTCTTCAGCTGTAAGATGGAGGAAAACAGTTCTGTCAGTGAGCACATACTCACTATGTCTGGGTTACATAACCGCTTGACTCAGCTGGGAGTTAATCTCCCGGATGACGCGGTCATTGACAGAATCCTTCAGTCGCTTCCACCGAGCTACAAGAGCTTTGTGATGAACTTCAATATGCAGGGGATGCAAAAGACCATTCCTGAAGTATTTGCAATGCTGAAATCAGTAGAGGTAGAAGTCAAAAAGGAACATCAAGTGTTGATGGTGAATAAAACCACTAAGTTCAAGAAAGCCAAGGGTAAGAAGAACTTCAAGAAGGACGGCAAGGGAGTTGCCGCGCCCGGCAAGCAAGCTGCCGGGAAGAAGCCAAAGAATGGACCCAAGCCTGAGACTGAGTGTTTTTATTGCAAGGGAAGTGGTCACTGGAAGCGGAACTGCCCCAAATACTTAGCGGACAAGAAGGCCGGCATCACGAAAGGTATATGTGATATACATGTAATTGATGTGTACCTTACCAGTACTCGTAGTAGCTCCTGGGTATTTGATACCGGTGCGGTTGCTCACATTTGTAACTCAAAGCAGGAGCTGCGGAATAAGCGGAGACTGGCGAAGGACGAGGTGACGATGCGCGTCGGGAATGGTTCCAAGGTCGATGTGATCGCCGTCGGCACGCTACCTCTACATTTACCTACGGGATTAGTTTTAAACCTCAATAATTGTTATTTAGTGCCAGCTTTGAGCATGAACATTGTATCAGGATCTCGTTTAATTCGAGATGGCTACTCATTTAAATCCGAGAATAATGGTTGTTCTATTTATATGAGAGAGATGTTTTATGGTCATGCTCCGATGGTGAATGGTTTATTCTTAATGAATCTCGAGCGTAATGCTACACATATTCATAGTGTGAATACCAAAAGATGTAAGGTTGATAATGATAGTCCCACATACTTGTGGCACTGCCGCCTTGGTCACATAGGTGTCAAACGCATGAAGAAGCTCCATGCAGATGGACTTTTAGAGTCTCTTGATTACGAATCATTTGACACGTGCGAACCATGCCTCATGGGTAAAATGACCAAGACTCCATTCTCAGGAACAATGGAGCGAGCAACCAACTTATTGGAAATCATACATACTGATGTGTGCGGTCCAATGAGTGTTGAGGCTCGCGGTGGCTATCGTTATGTTCTCACCCTCACTGATGACTTGAGTAGATATGGGTATGTCTATTTAATGAAACACAAGTCTGAGACCTTTGAAAAGTTCAAGGAATTTCAGAGTGAGGTTGAGAATCAACGTGACAGGAAAATCAAGTTCTTGCGATCAGATCGTGGAGGAGAATACTTGAGTCACGAGTTTGGCACACACTTAAGAAAATGTGGAATAGTTTCACAACTGACGCCGCCTGGAACACCTCAGCGTAATGGTGTGTCCGAACATCGTAATTGCACTCTATTAGATATGGTGCGATCTATGATGTCTCTTACCGATTTACCGCTATCATTTTGGGGCTATGCTTTAGAGACTGCCGCATTCACTTTAAATAGGGCTCCGTCGAAATCCGTTGAGACAACACCATATGAATTATGGTTCGGGAAGAAACCTAAGCTGTCGTTTCTAAAAGTTTGGGGATGCGATGCTTATGTCAAGAAACTTCAACCTGAAAAGCTCGAACCCAAGTCGGAAAAATGCATCTTCATAGGATACCCTAAAGAAACTATTGGGTATACCTTCTACCTCAGATCCGAAGGCAAGATCTTTGTTGCCAAGAATGGATCCTTTCTAGAGAAGGAGTTTCTCTCGAAAGAAGTAAGTGGGAGGAAAGTAGAACTTGATGAAGTATTACCTCTTGAACCGGAAAAAGGCGCAACTCAAGAAAATGTTCCTGAGGTGCCTGCACCGACTAGAGAGGAAGTTAATGATGATGATCATGAAACTTCAGATCAAGTTGCTACTGAACTTTGTAGGTCCACAAGGACACGTTCCGCACCAGAGTGGTACGGCAACCCTGTCTTGGAAATCATGTTGTTAGACAACGGTGAACCTTCGAACTATGAAGAAGCGATGGCGGGCCTGGATTCCGACAAATGGCTGGAAGCCATGAAATCCGAGATAGGATCCATGTATGAAAACGAAGTATGGACTTTGACTGACTTGCCCGTTGAGCGGCGAGCCATAGAAAATAAATGGATCTTTAAGAAGAAGACAGACGCGGATGGAAATGTGACCATCTATAAAGCTCGGCTTGTCGCTAAGGGTTATCGACAAGTTCAAGGGGTTGACTACGATGAGACTTTCTCACCCGTAGCGAAGCTGAAGTCCGTCCGTATCATGTCAGCAATTGCCGCATTCTATGATTATGAGATATGGCAAATGGACGTCAAAACGGCATTCCTTAATGGTTTCCTTAAGGAAGAATTGTATATGATGCAGCCGGAAGGTTTTGTCGATCCTAAGAATGCTGACAAGGTGTGCAAGCTCCAACGCTTGATTTATGGGCTGGTGCAAGCATCTCGGAGTTGGAACATTCACTTTGATGAGATGATCAAAGCGTTTGGGTTTATGCAAACTTATGGAGAAGCCTGCGTTTACAAGAAAGTGAGTGGGAGCTCTGTAGCATTTCTCATATTATATGTAGATGACATACTTTTGATGGGAAATGATATAGAGCTTTTGGACAGCATTAAGGCCTACTTGAATAAGAGTTTTTCAATGAAGGACCTTGGAGAAGCTGCTTATATATTAGGCATCAAGATCTATAGAGATAGATCAAGACGCCTCATAGGTCTTTCACAAAGCACATACCTTGATAAGATATTGAAGAAGTTCAATATGGATCAGTCTAAGAAGGGGTTCTTGCCTGTGTTGCAAGGTGTGAAATTGAGCTCAGCTCAATGTCCGACCACAGCAGAAGATATAGAAGAGATGAGTGTCATCCCCTATGCCTCAGCCATAGGGTCTATTATGTATGTCATGCTATGTACCAGACCTGATGTAAACCTTGCCGTAAGTTTGGTAGGAAGGTACCAAAGTAATCCTGGCAAGGAACACTGGACAGCGGTCAAGAATATCCTGAAGTACCTGAGAAGGACTAAGGAAATGTTTCTCGTTTATGGAGGTGACGAAGAGCTCGTCGTAAAGGGTTACGTCGACGCTAGCTTCGACACAGATCTGGATGACTCTAAGTCACAAACCGGATACTTGTATATTTTGAATGGTGGGGCAGTAAGCTGGTGCAGTTGCAAGCAAAGCGTCGTGGCGGGATCTACATGTGAAGCGGAGTACATGGCAGCCTCGGAGGCAGCACATGATGCAATATGGGTGAAGGAGTTCATCACCGACCTAGGAGTCATACCCAATGCGTCGGGGCCAATCAAACTTTTCTGTGACAACACTGGAGCTATTGCACTTGCCAAGGAGCCCAGGTTTCACAAGAAGACAAGGCACATCAAGCGTCGCTTCAACTCCATTCGTGAAAATGTTCAAGATGGAGACATAGATATTTGTAAAGTACATACGGACCTGAATGTAGCAGATCCGTTGACTAAACCTCTCCCTAGAGCAAAACATGATCAACACCAGAATTCCATGGGTGTTCGATTCATCACAATGTAACTAGATTATTGACTCTAGTGCAAGTGGGAGACTGTTGGAAATATGCCCTAGAGGCAATAATAAAAGGATTATTATTATATTTCCTTGTTCATGATAATTGTCTTTTATTCATGCTATAATTGTGTTATCCGGAAATCGTAATACATGTGTGAATACATAGACACCAACATGTCCCTAGTAAGCCTCTAGTTGACTAGCTCGTTGATCAACAGATAGTCATGGTTTCCTAACTATGGACATTGGATGTCATTGATAACGAGATCACATCATTAGGAGAATGATGTGATGGACAAGACCCAATACTAAACATAGCACAAGATCGTATAGTTCGTTTGCTAGAGTTTTCCAATGTCAAGTATCTTTTCCTTAGACCATGAGATCGTGTAACTCTCGGATACCGTAGGAGTGCTTTGGGTGTACCAAACGTCACAACCTAACTGGGTGACTATAAAGGTATACTACGGGTATCTCCGAAAGTGTCTGTTGGGTTGACACGGATCAAGACTGGGATTTGTCACTCCGTATGACGGAGAGGTATCTCTGGGCCCACTCGGTAATGCATCATCATAATGAGCTCAAAGTGACCAAGTGTCTGGTCACGGGATCATGCATTACAGTACGAGTAAAGTGACTTGCCGGTAACGAGATTGAACGAGGTATTGGGATACCGACGATCGAATCTCGGGCAAGTAACGTACCGATTGACAAAGGGAATTGTATACGGGGTTGCTTGAATCCTCGACATCGTGGTTCATACGATGAGATCATCGAGGAGCATGTGGGAGCCAACATGGGTATCCAGATCCCGCTGTTGGTTATTGACCGGAGAGCCGTCTCGATCATGTCTACATGTCTCCCGAACCCGTAGGGTCTACACACTTAAGGTTCGGTGACGCTAGGGTTGTAGAGATATGAATATGCAGTAACCCGAAAGTTGTTCGGAGTCCTGGATGACATCCCGGACGTCACAAGGAGTTCCGGAATGGTCCGGAGGTGAAGAATTATATATAGGAAGTGCATTTTCGGCCATCGGGAGAGTTTCGGGGGTCACCGGTATTGTACCGGGACCACCGGAAGGGTCCCGGGGGTCCACCGGGTGGGGCCACCCATCCCGGAGGGCCCCATGGGCTTAAGTGGGGAGGGGAACCAGCCCATAGTGGGCTGGTGCGCCCCCTTTGGCCCACCCCATGCGCCTAGGGTTGGGAACCCTAGGGTGGGGGGGCGCCCCACCTGGCTTGGGGGGCACTCCACCCCTTGGCCGGCGCCCCCCCTAGGAGATCCCATCTCCTAGGGCCGGCGCCCCCCCTAGGGGAGCCTATATAAAGGGTGGAGGGAGGGGCAGCCGCACCCTTGACTCTTGGCGCCTCCCTCTCCCCTGCTACACCTCTCCCTCTCGCAGAAGAACGGCGAAGCCCTGCTGCGGTGACTGCTGCATCCACCATCACGCCGTCGTGCTGCCGGATCTTCATCAACCTCTCCTCCCCCCTTGCTGGATCAAGAAGGAGGAGACGTCACGCTGACCGTACATGTGTTGAACACGGAGGTGCCGTCCGTTCGGCGCTAGGATCTCCGGTGATTTGGATCACGTCGAGTACGACCTCCTCATCCCCATTCTTTGAACGCTTCCACGCGTGATCTACAAAGGTATGTAGATGCAATACGATCACTCATTGCTAGATGAACTCATAGATGGATCTTGGTGAAACCGTAGGAAATTTTTTGTTTTCTGCAACATTCCCCAACAACAATGGTAGGAGATCTTGAATATCCGCATCGCCAAGCTTGCCTTCCATGCCAAGGAAAGTCCCATCTGGACACGGGACGGAGTCTTCAATCTTGTATCTTCATAGTCCTGGAGTTCGGCTGAAGGCATAGTCCGGCTACCCGAACACCCCCTAATCCAGGACTCCCTCAGATACTATCTACCAGATTTGAGGGCGCCGAGATGAGCAATGGGAGATGATCAGCACCAGGAAGGATAGATCCATTGCAGTTTTCATCCAGGAGTTAAACCAGCATATTCGCCACCAGGAGAACCAGATGTGCGCAGGCATGATAGATCTGAAGAAGGCAATGTCCAGGATCGCGGAGCTTGAAGAAGTACTAAAGGCAACTCGCGAAGATTATGAGGAGGAAATCGTCGTACTAGTGGAGAGGAATGACGATCTGGAAAGGAAGCTAGGAGTATTCATGGGAGACCCTGCGCCAGGAGGAGAAGACGAAGAACCCAAGGAGATTCGTCCGGAGGACTACATCATCATCGACGACACTGACTCGGACCCCGACGATAACGATGATGACTATGTTGACGAAGCTGGAGCAGATATCATGGAGTCTTCGACCGATCAATATTTCTAGTTGACCACCAAAATAGTAGTAGTAGTCTACCATGTAAATAGTATAGTCCAAGAACCTTGTAACGATAGTTCTAGACCGATTGTATGCTTTTGCTTGATTGATTGAGTGATATGTTTGTGTTTGTCTCATGTGCATATGGGTAGTGTTTTCTCAGTAGACCTCATTCTATTCTATTCTCTTCTCTCTAAACCCTCAGATGCCTCCGAGACACGACCCCGGATTTACTTTTCCACCGGAGCTCACTCAGTTGATCCAGCAGCAGAATACTCTGATGCAGTTGTTAGTTCAGAACCAAGGCAACAACAAGAAGAACAACCCACCGCCACCACCACCAGTTGACAACTTAGCCCGTTTTCTGAGGTTGCAGCCGCCGGTGTTTTCCAGTAGCACCGAGCCGATAGTTTCAGATGATTGGCTCCACAGGATTGGAAGGGAGTTAACCACTGCAGGATGCACAGATGTCGAGAAGGTGCGTTTTGCCGCACACCAATTGGATGGACCAGCAGCCTCATGGTGGGAGAATTACACTATCACTTATCCTATAGCCACTGTCACATGGATCAGTTCCAGGAAGCTTTTCGTACTGCCCATGTATCAGCAGGAGCTATGGCCATGAAGAAGCGTGAGTTTTACAACTTACGCCAAGGAGGACGTACTGTTGGCCAGTATGTGGATGAGTTTAGTAAGTTAGCATGTTATGCCCCAGATGACATTGCTACAGATGCAGCTAAGAAGGAGAAGTTTTTGGAGGGACTGAATGATGAGCTAAGCATTCAGTTGATGGTAGCAAATTTCAAGAACTACCAGGAGTTGGTGGATAGAGCTCTCATGCTTGAAGGGAAGCAGCAACAGATTGACAGCCGCAAGAGGAAGTATGCACAAGGGAAGTATAATTCTGGAGCTCAGCAGAGACCCCGTTTCACCCCGAACTCGGGAGGGCTTGTGCATAACCATGGAGGCCACACTCATAATGGAGGAAGTTCGCACAACCATAGTGGCCCCAAGAACGGCAATGGTAATGGAGGAAGTAGCGGACAGAACCGTTCCAACCTGGCAACCCCTACCAAGAAGGATCTAAGCCACGTTACTTGCTACAAGTGTCAGAAGACCGGACATTACGCAAATGAATGTCCTGAAGTTAAGAACGGAAACGGCAATGGAAGCTCTAGGAAGAAGCCCAACCCTTTCAACAGGGGACAAGTGAACCACATTAACGTGGAGGAGATTGAAGCCCAGCCAGATGTAGTAATAGGTAAGTTTTTGGTTAAGTCTTTTACTACAGTCATACTTTTCGATACTGGTGCATCGCATTCATACATATCAAGGGGATTTGTGGATAAGTATAAACTGCCCACCAAAGTTCTTAGTACACCTATGTTAGTAAGCTTGCCAGGAGCAGAGTATATGGCAAGCCAAGGATGTTTTCAGATACCATTGGCCATAGGTAGGCATGTTTTCCCTTCTGACTTGATAATTTTAGAGTCACAAGGTTTGGATGTGATTCTGGGTATGGATTGGCTATCGATGTATGGAGGAAACATCGATTGCGCCAGTAAGACAATTTTGCTCACCACCCCAGAAGGAAGAAGGATCAAGTATGTATCCCGGCATGTGCCGAATAGGACTCAAGTAAATTGCTTATCGGGAATAGTACAGGAGGAAGTACGAGTGGTGAAGGAATTTCCGGATGTATTTCGAGAAGAGTTGCCAGGCATGCCACCGGATAGAGACATAGAGTTTTTGATAGAGCTTTTGCCAGGCACTGGGCCAATATCTAAGAGACCGTACAGGATGCCCGCACAGGATTTAGAGGAAATTAAGAAGCAAATTAAGGAGTTACTGGATAAGGGATATATTCTCCCAAGCTCGTCACCTTGGGGATCACCAGTACTTCTAGTGGAGAAGAAGGATGGATCGTTAAGGATGGTTGTTGATTATCGTGGATTAAATGAAGTAACAATCAAGAACAAGTACCCACTGCCGATGATCAATGATTTGTTTGATCAGCTACAAGGAGCTAAGGTGTTTTCCAAGATTGATCTGCGATCAGGTTATCACCAGTTGAAGATTCGAGAGCAGGACATACCTAAGACAGCTTTTACCACAAGATATGGGCTATATGAGTATACCGTTATGTCATTTGGCCTGACTAACGCACCTGCCTATTTTATGAACATGATGAACAAAGTGTTTATGGAGTTTTTGGATAAGTTCGGCATTGTGTTCATTGATGATATTCTGGTTTACTTGAAGAATGAAGAGAAACATAAGGAACATTTGCGTTTGGTACTTGACAAGCTCAGGGAACATTAGTTATACGCCAAGTTCAGCAAGTGTGAGTTTTGGTTGAAGGAAGTTGGATTTCTTGGACATGTTATATCCGAAGAAGGAATAGCAGTAGACCCCAACAAAGTTGTCACCATGACAAATTGGGAAGCACCCACGACAGTTGGAGAGATCCGGAGTTTTGTTGGACTCACAGGATACTACCGGAGGTTCATTGAGAATTTCTCGAAGATTGCAAAGCCCATGACGGAGTTGTTAAAGAAGGACACCAAGTTCAATTGGACTGAGGAATGTGAGGCCAGTTTTCAGGAGTTGAAGAGACGCTTGGTTACATCACTGGTGTTGATTCTACCAGATCAACGTAAGGATTATGAAGTGCATTGCGATGCTTCTCGTCGAGGACTTGGAGCCGTACTTATATAGGAGGGAAGAGTTGTTTCATATGCCTCACGACAGCTTAAACCCCATGAGTTAAACTATGCTACACATGATTTGGAGTTAGCAGCCGTAGTGCATGCGTTGAAGACATGGAGACATTTTCTCATCGGAAACCATTGTGAGGTATACACGGATCACAAGAGTTTGAAGTACATCTTCACACAGAAGGAGTTGAATCTCAGGCTGAGGAGATGGTTGGAACTCATTAAGGATTATGACATGAAGTTGCACTATCATCTCGGAAAGGCTAACGTAGTAGCCGATGCGTTGAGCCGCAAGAGTCATGTCAATACACTCATGACCGGAGAGTTACCCAGGGAGTTAGCCGAAGACCTTCGTGAGCTATGTTTGGAGATAGTTCCGAGAGGTTATGTAGTAGCTTTGGAGATTCAGTCCACTTTTATGGATAAGATCAGAGAAGCACAAAAGACGGACAAGGAGATCGCCGAAATAAACGAAAGGATGAGCAAAGGAAAAGCCAAGGGATTTCGTGAGGATGAGCACGATACTTTATGGTTTGAGGACCGCGTATATGTGCCAAATGACCAGGAGATCAGGAAGTTGATTCTGCAAGAGGCCCATGATTCGCCATATTCGATTCACCCAGGAAATACCAAGATGTATCTGTATTTGAAGGACCGTTTCTGGTGGACTGGTATGAAGAAGGATATTGCGGAGTATGTAGCAGTTTGTGATGTATGTCAGAGAGTGAAGGCAGAACATCAGAAGCCAGCCGGATTGCTACAGCCATTGCCTATACCCGAATGGAAGTGGGATAAACCAGGCATGGATTTTATCACGGGATTGCCCAGGACTCGTTCAGGCTATGACTCGATATGGGTTGTAGTTGATCGATTGACGAAAGTAGCTCATTTCATCCTAGTAAAGACCACTTACACCAGTGCTAAGTTGGCAAAGATCTATATGGCCAGGATCGTATGTCTACATGGAGTTCCGAGGACCATTGTATTAGATAGAGGAACCCAGTTTACTTCAAAGTTTTGGAATCAGTTGCATGAAACTTTGGGAACCAGACTAGAGTTGAAGGAAATATGCCCTAGAGGCAATAATAAATTTATTATTTATTTCCTTATATCATGATAAATGTTTATTATTCATGCTAGAATTGTATTAACCGGAAACATAATACATGTGTGAATACATAGACAAAAAGAGTGTCACTAGTATGCCTCTACTTGACTAGCTCGTTAATCAAAGATGGTTATGTTTCCTAACCATGAACAAGGAGTTGTTATTTGATTAATGGGATCACATCATTAGGTGAATGATCTGATTGACATGACCCATTCCATTAGCTTAGCACCCGATCGTTTAGTATGTTGCTATTGCTTTCTTCATGACTTATACATGTTCCTATGACTATGAGATTATGCAACTCCCGTTTGCCAGAGGAACACTTTGTGTGCTACCAAACGTCACAACGTAAATGGGTGATTATAAAGGTTCTCTACAGGTGTCTCCAAAGGTACATGTTGGGTTGGCGTATTTCGAGATTAGGATTTGTCACTCCGATTGTCGGAGAGGTATCTCTGGGCCCTCTCGGTAATGCACATCACATAAGCCTTGCAAGCATTGCAACTAATGAGTTAGTTGCGAGATGATGTATTACGGAACGAGTAAAGAGACTTGCCGGTAACGAGATTGAACTAGGTATTGAGATATCGACGATCGAATCTCGGGCAAGTAACATACCGATGACAAAGGGAACAACGTATGTTGTTATGCGGTCTGACCGATAAAGATCTTCGTAAAATATGTAGGAGCCAATATGAGCATCCAGGTTCCGCTATTGGTTATTGACCGAAGACGAGTCTCGGTCATGTCTACATTGCTCGAACCCGTAGGGTCCGCACGCTTAAGGTTTCGATGACAGTTATATTATGAGTTTTGATGTACCGAAGTTAGTTCGGAGTCCCGGATGTGATCACGGACATGACGAGGAGTCTCGAAATGGTCGAGACATAAAGATTGATATATTGGACGGCTTTATTCGGACACCGGAAGTGTTCCGGGTGATTTCGGAGAAAACCGGAGAGCCGGAGGGTTACCGGAACCCCCCCGGGAGAAGTAATGGGCCTTAGTGGAGAGAGAGAGGGGCAGCCAAAGGTGGGCCGTGCGCCTCCTCCCCCCTGGTGCGAATTGGACTAGGAGAGGGGGGGGGGCGCCCCCCTTTCCCTCTCCCTCCCCACTTCTTTCCCCCTCCTAGTAGGAGTCCTCCTACTAGGAGGAGGACTCCTCCTTGGCGCGCCATAGAGGGCCGGCCGGACTCCTCCCCTTGATCCTTTATATATGGGGGCACCCCTTGACACACAAGTTGATCCACGTGATCATATTCTTAGCCGTGTGCGGTGCCCCCTTCCACCATAGTCCTCGATAATATTGTAGCGGTGCTTAGGCGAAGCCCTGCGACGGTAGTACATCAAGATCGTCACCACGCCGTCGTGCTGACGGAACTCTTCCCCGACACTTTGCTGGATCGGAGTCCGGGGATCGTCATCGAGCTGAACGTGTGCTAGAACTCGGAGGTGCCGTAGTTTCGGTGCTTGATCGGTCGGGCCGTGGAGACGTACGACTACATCAACCAAATGCTTCCGTTGTCGATCTACAAGGGTACGTAGATCACACTCTCCCCTCTCGTTGCTATGCATCACCATGATCTTGCGTGTGCGTAGGAATTTTTTTGAAATTACTATGTTCCCCAACAGTGGCATCCGAGCCTAGGTTTAATATGTTGATGTTATATGCACGAGTAGAACACAAGTGAGTTGTGGGCGATATAAGTCATACTGCTTACTAGCATGTCATACTTTGGTTCGGCAGTATTGTTGGACGAAGCGGCCCGGACCAACATTACGCGTACGCTTACGCGAGACCGGTTCTCCCGACGTGCTTTGCACATAGGTGGCTTGCGGGTGACAGTTTCTCCAACTTTAGTTGAACCGAGTGTGGCTATGCCCGGTCCTTGCGAAGGTTAAAACAGCACCAACTTGACAAACTATCGTTGTGGTTTTGATGCATAGGTAAGATTGGTTCTTGCTTAAAGCCCGTAGCAGCCACGTCAAACTTGCAACAACAAAGTAGAGGACGTCGAACTTATTTTTGCAGGGCATGTTGTGATGTGATATGGTCAAGACATGATGCTAAATTTTATTGTATGAGATGATCATGTTTTGTAACCGAGTTATCGGCAACTGGCAGGAGCCATATGGTTGTCGCTTTATTGTATGCAATGCAATCGCGCTGTAATGCTTTACTTTATCACTAAGCGGTAGCGATAGTCGTGGAAGCATAAGATTGGCGAGACGACAACGATGCTACGATGGAGATCAAGGTGTCGCGCCGGTGACGATGGTGATCACGACGGTGCTTCGAAGATGGAGATCACAAGCACAAGATGATGATGGCCATATCATATCACTTATATTGATTGCATGTGATGTTTATCTTTTATGCATCTTATCTTGCTTTGATTGACGGTAGCATTATAAGATGATCTCTCACTAATTATCAAGAAGTGTTCTCCCTGAGTATGCACCATTGCGAAAGTTCTTCGTGCTGAGACACCACGTGATGATCGGGTGTGATAGGCTCTACGTTCAAATACAACGGGTGCAAAATAGTTGCACACGCGAAATACTCAGGTTATACTTAACGAGCCAAGCATATATAGATATGGCCTCGGAACACGGAGACCGAAAGGTCGAGCGTGAATCATATAGTAGATATGATCAACATAGTGATGTTCACCAATGAAACTACTCCATCTCACGTGATGATCAGACATGGTTTAGTTGATTTGGATCACGTAATCACTTAGAGGATTAGAGGGATGTCTATCTAAGTGGGAGTTCTTTAAGTAAATTAATTGAACCTAAATTTATCATGAAACTTAGTACCTGATAGTATCTTGCTTGTTTATGCTTGATTGTAGATAGATGGCTCGTGCTGTTGTTCCGTTGAATTTTAATGCGTTCCTTGAGAAAGCAAAGTTGAAATATGATGGTAGCAATTACACGGACTGGGTGCGTAACTTGAGGATTATCCTCATTGCTGCACAGAAGAATTACGTCCTGGAAGCACCGCTGGGTGCCAGGCCTGCTGCTGGAGCAACACCAGATGTTATGAATGTCTGGCAGAGCAAAGCTGATGACTACTCGATAGTTCAGTGTGCCATGCTTTACGGCTTAGAATCGGGACTTCAACGACGTTTTGAACGTCATGGAGCATATGAGATGTTTCAGGAGTTGAAGTTAATATTTCAAGCAAATGCCCGGATTGAGAGATATGAAGTCTCCAATAAGTTCTATAGCTGCAAGATGGAGGAGAACAGTTCTGTCAGTGAGCATATACTCAAAATGTCTGGGTATAATAATCACATGATTCAATTGGGAGTTAATCTTCGAGATGATTGCGTCATTGACAGAATTCTCCAATCACTGCCACCAAGCTACAAGAGCTTTGTGATGAACTATAATATGCAAGGGATGAATAAGACTATTCCCGAGCTCTTCGCAATGCTGAAAGCTGCGGAGGTAGAAATCAAGAAGGAGCATCAAGTGTTGATGGTCAACAAGACCACTAGTTTCAAGAAAAAGGGCAAAGGGAAGAAGAAGGGGAACTTCAAAAAGAACAGCAAGCAAGTTGCTGCTCAAGAGAAGAAACCCAAACCTAGACCTAAGCCTGAAACTGAGTGCTTCTACTGCAAGCAGACTGGTCACTGGAAGTGGAACTGCCCCAAGTATTTGGCGGATAAGAAGGATGGCAAGGTGAACAAAGGTATATGTGATATACATGTTATTGATGTGTACCTTACTAATGCTCGCAGTAGCACCTGGGTATTTGATACTGGTTCTGTTGCTAATATTTGCAACTCGAAACAGGGACTACGGATTAAGCGAAGATTGGCTAAGGACGAGGTGACGATGCGCGTGGGAAACGGTTCCAAAGTCGATGTGATCGCAGTCGGCACGCTACCTCTACATCTACCTTCGGGATTAATATTAGACCTAAATAATTGTTATTTGGTGCCACCGTTAAGCATGAACATTATATCTGGATCTTGTTTGATGCGAGATGGTTATTCATTTAAATCTGAGAATAATGGTTGTTCTATTTATATGAGTAATATCTTTTATGGTCATGCACCCTTAAAGAGTGATCTATTTTTGTTGAATCTCGATAGTAGTGACACACATATTCATAGTGTTGAAGCCAAAAGATGCAGAGTTGATAATGATAGTGCAACTTATTTGTGGCACTGCCGTTTAGGTCATATCGGTGTAAAGCGCATGAAGAAACTCCATACTAATGGACTTTTGGAACCACTTGATTATGAATCACTTGGTACTTGCGAACCGTGCCTCATGGGCAAGATGACTAAAACACCGTTCTCCGGTACTATGGAGAGAGCAATAGATTTGTTGGAAATCATACATACAGATGTATGTGGTCCGATGAATATTGAGGCTCATGGCGGATATCGTTATTTTCTCACCTTCACAGATGACTTAAGCAGATATGGGTATATCTACTTAATGAAACATAAGTCTGAAACGTTTGAAAAGTTCAAAAAATTTCAGAGTGAAGTTGAAAATCATCGTAACAAGAAAATAAAGTTTCTACGATCTGATCGTGGAGGAGAATATTTGAGTTACGAGTTTGGTGTACATTTGAAACAATGCGGAATAGTTTCGCAACTCACGCCACCCGGAACACCACAGCACAATGGTGTGTCCGAATGTCGTAATCGTACTTTACTAGATATGGTGCGATCTATGATGTCTCTTACTTATTTACCGCTATCGTTTTCGGGTTATGCTTTGGAGACGGCCGCATTCACGTTAAATAGGGCACCATCAAAATCCGTTGAGATGACGCCTTATGAACTATGGTTTCGCAAGAAACCAAAGTTGTCGTTTCTGAAAGTTTGGGGCTGCGATGCTTATGTGAAAAAGCTTCAACCTGATAAGCTCGAACCCAAATCGGAGAAGTGTGTCTTCATAGGATATCCAAAGGAGACTATTGGATACACCTTCTATCACAGATCCGAAGGCAAGACTTTTGTTGCTAAGTTCGGAAACTTTCTGGAGAAGGAGTTTCTCTCGAAAGAAGTGAGTGGGAGGAAAGTAGAACTTGACGAGGTAACTGTACCTACTCCCTTATTGGAAAGTAGTGCATCACAGAAAACTGTTTCAGTGACACCTACACCAGTCAGTGAGGAAGCTAATGATGATGATCATGAAACTTCAAAACAAGATACTACTGAACCTCATAGATCAACCAGAGTGAGATCCGCACCAGAGTGGTACGGTAATCCTGTTCTGGAAGTCATGCTACTAGATCATGATGAACCTACGAACTATGAAGAAGCGATGGTGAGCCCAGATTCCGCAAAATGGCTTGAAGCCATGAAATCTGAGATGGGATCCATGTATGAGAACAAAGTATGGACTTTGGTTGACTTGCCCGATGATTGGCAAGCTATTGAGAATAAATGGATCTTCAAGAAGAAGACTGACGCTGACGGTAATATTACTGTCTACAAAGCTCGACTTGTCGCAAAAGGTTGTCGGCAAGTTCAAGGAATTGACTACGATGAGACCTTCTCACCCGTAGCGATGCTTAAGTCTGTCCGAATCATGTTAGCAATTGCCGCATTTTATGATTATGAAATTTGGCAGATGGATGTCAAAACTGCATTCCTGAATGGATTTCTGGAAGAAGAGTTGTATATGATGCAACCAGAAGGTTTTGTCGATCCAAAGGGAGCTAACAAAGTGTGCAAGCTCCAGCGATCCATTTATGGACTGGTGCAAGCCTCTCGGAGTTGGAATAAACACTTTGATAGTGTGATCAAAGCATTTGGTTTTATACAGACTTTTGGAGAAGCCTGTATTTACAAGAAAGTGAGTGGGAGCTCTGTAGCATTTCTGATATTATATGTGGATGACATATTACTATAGTGTGATCAAAGCATTTGGTTTTATACAGACTTTTGGAGAAGCCTGTATTTACAAGAAAGTGAGTGGGAGCTCTGTAGCATTTCTGATATTATATGTGGATGACATATTACTAATTGGAAATGATATAGAATTTCTAGATAGCATAAAGGGATACTTGAATAAGAGTTTTTCAATGAAAGACCTCGGTGAAGCTGCTTACATATTAGGCATTAAGATCTATAGAGATAGATCAAGACGCTTAATTGGACTTTCACAAAGCACATACCTTGACAAAGTTTTGAAGAAGTTCAAAATGGATCAAGCAAAGAAAGGGTTCTTGCCTGTGTTACAAGGTGTGAAGTTGAGCAAGACTCAATGCCCGACCACTGCAGAAGATAGAGAGAAAATGAAAGATGTTCCCTATGCTTCAGCTATAGGCTCTATCATGTATGCAATGCTGTGTACCAGACCTGATGTGTGCCTTGCTATAACTCTAGCGGGGAGGTACCAAAGTGATCCAGGAGTGGATCACTAGACATCGGTCAAGAACATCCTGAAATACCTGAAAAGGACTAAGGATATGTTTCTCATATATGGAGGTGACAAAGAGCTCATCATAAAAGGTTACGTTGATGCAAGCTTTGACACTGATCCGGATGATTCTAAATCGCAAACCGGATACGTGTTTACATTAAACGGTGGAGCTGTCAGTTGGTGCAGTTCTAAACAAAGCGTTGTAGCGGGATCTACATGTGAAGCGGAGTACATAGCTGCTTCGGAAGCAGCAAATGAAGGAGTCTGGATGAAGGAGTTCATATCCGATCTAGGTGTCATACCTAGTGCATCGGGTCCAATGAAAATCTTTTTGACAATACTGGTGCAATTGCCTTGGCAAAGGAATCCGGATTTCACAAGAGAACCAAGCACATCAAGAGACGCTTCAATTCCATCCGGGATCTAGTCCAGGTGGGAGACATAGAGATTTGCAAGATACATACGGATCTGAATGTTGCAGACCCGTTGACTAAGCCTCTTCCACGAGCAAAACATGATCAGCACCAAGGCTCCATGGGTGTTAGAATCATTACTGTGTAATCTAGATTATTGACTCTAGTGCAAGTGGGAGACTAAAGGAAATATGCCCTAGAGGCAATAATAAATTTATTATTTATTTCCTTATATCATGATAAATGTTTATTATTCATGCTAGAATTGTATTAACCGGAAACATAATACATGTGTGAATACATAGACAAAAGGAGTGTCACTAGTATGCCTCTACTTGACTAGCTCGTTAATCGAAGATGGTTATGTTTCCTAACCATGAACAAGGAGTTGTTATTTGATTAATGGGATCACATCATTAGGTGAATGATCTGATTGACATGACCCATTCCATTAGCTTAGCACCCGATCGTTTAGTATGTTGCTATTGCTTTCTTCATGACTTATACATGTTCCTATGACTATGAGATTATGCAACTCCCGTTTGCCGGAGGAACACTTTGTGTGCTACCAAAAGTCACAACGTAAATGGGTGATTATAAAGGTGCTCTACAGGTGTCTCCAAAGGTACATGTTGGGTTGGCGTATTTCGAGATTAGGATTTGTCACTCCGATTGTCGGAGAGGTATCTCTGGGCCCTCTCGGTAATGCACATCACATAAGCCTTGCAAGCATTGCAACTAATGAGTTAGTTGCGAGATGATGTATTACAGAACGAGTAAAGAGACTTGCCGGTAACGAGATTGAACTAGGTATTGAGATATCGACGATCGAATCTCCGGCAAGTAACATACCAATGACAAAGGGAACAACGTATGTTGTTATGCGGTCTGACCGATAAAGATCTTCGTAGAATATGTAGGAGCCAATATGAGCATCCAGGTTCCGCTATTGGTTATTGACCGAAGACGAGTCTCGGTCATGTCTACATTGTTCTCGAACCCGTAGGGTCCGCACGCTTAAGGTTTCGATGACAGTTATATTATGAGTTTATGAGTTTTGATGTACCGAAGTTAGTTCGGAGTCCTGGATGTGATCACGGACATGACGAGGAGTCTCGAAATGGTCGAGACATAAAGATTGATATATTGGACGGCTTTATTCGGACACCGGAAGTGTTCCGGGTGATTTCGGAGAAAACCGGAGAGCCAGGGGGTCACCGGAACCCCCCGGGAGAAGTAATGGGCCATATGGGCCTTAGTGGAGAGAGAGAGGGGCAGCCAAAGGTGGGCCGCATGCCTCCTCCCCCCTGGTCCGAATTGGACTAGGAGAGGAGGGGGGGGGGGCGGCGCCCCCCTTTCCCTCTCCCTCCCTACTTCTTTCCCCCTCCTAGTAGGAGTCCTACTCCTAACTCCTACTAGGAGGAGGACTCCTCCTTGGCGCGCCATAGAGGGCTGGCCAGCCTCCTCCCCTTGATCCTTTATATACGGGGGCAGGGGGCACCCCTTGACACACAAGTTGATCCACGTGATCATATTCTTAGCCGTGTCGGTGCCCCCTTCCACCATAGTCCTCGATAATATTGTAGCGGTGCTTAGGCGAAGCCCTGCGACGGTAGTACATCAAGATCGTCACCACGCCGTCGTGCTGACGGAACTCTTCCCCGACACTTTACTGGATCGGAGTCCGGGGATCGTCATCGAGCTGAACGTGTGCTAGAACTCGGAGGTGCCGTAGTTTCGGTGCTTGATCGGTCGGGCCGTGGAGACGTACGACTACATCAACCAAACGCTTCCGTTATCGATCTACAAAGGTACGTAGATCACACTCTCCCCTTGAAAGTGCAACTATCCCTAGGTGGTTTTGGTAATTCATAACAACATATAGCTCATTGAGCTAATGCTATTCCAAGATGACTATTTCAGGAAAGCTCAATGATTGGCATGGCATGGATGTGAAAGTGGAACCCTCAAAATGCTAAGGACAAAGGATTGGCTCAAGCTCAAAAGCTCAAGACTCTTCATTTTATATTTTAGTGATCCAAGATCACATTGAGTCTTTAGGAAAAGCCAATACTATCAAGGAGGGATGAGGTGTTGCTTAATGAGCCTCTTGCTTCATGTGCTTAGTGATATGCTCCAAAACCCTCAACTACTTTCCCATATCCACATATGACCTAAACCCTAAGCCAAACTCGGTCCTACCGATTCTTTCTATCCGGCGCCACCGAGTTTCACTTGTCATAAGCCACTGCCAAACCCTAGCAATTCGGTTCTACCGATAGGGATCTCGGTCTCACCGAGATGGGATTGCAAACTCTCTGTTTCCCTTTCGTAACTTTTCGGTCTCACCGAAAGAGCGAATCGGTCCCACCGAGATTGCAATGTAAATTCAGTGTTTCCTTTTTGTAACTTTTCGGTCTCACCGAAAGAGCAAATCGGTCCCACCGAGTTTGCCTGACCAACTCTCTGGTTAGCTAATTACCAAATTCGGTCTCACCGAGTTTGTGTAATCGGTCTCACCGAGATTACGTTATGCCCAAACCCTAACCATATCGGTCCTACCGAGTTGCATGTCAGTCCCACCGAAAATCTCTAACGGTCACTAGGTTTATCTTTTCGGTCCGACCGAGTTTGTTGATTCGGTCCCACCGAGATTGGAAAACTGTGTGTAACGGTTGGATTTTGTGTGGAGGCTATAAATACCCCTCCACCTCCTCTTCATTCGTGGAGAGAGCCATCAGAACATATACACAATTCCAACTCATATGTTCTGAGAGAGAACCACCTACTCATGTGTTGAGACCAAGATATTCCATTCCTACCATATGAATCTTGACCTCTAGCCTTCCCCAAGTTGCTTTCCACTCAAATCTTCTTTCCACAAAATCCAAATCCTATGAGAGAGAGTTGAGTGTTGGGGAGACTATCATTTGAAGCACAAGAACAAGGAGTTCATTACCTACACACCATTTGTTACTTCTTGGAGAGTGGTGTCTCCTAGATTGGCTAGGTGTCACTTGGGAGCCTCTGACAAGATTGTGGAGTTGAACCAAGGAGTTTGTAAGGGCAAGGAGATCGCCTACTTCGTGAAGATCTACCGCTAGTGAGGCAAGTCCTTCGTGGGCGATGGCCATGGTGGGATAGACAAGGTTGCTTCTTCGTGGACCCTTTGTGGGTGGTTGCTTCTTCGTGGACCCTTCGTGGGTGGAGCCCTCCGTGGACTCACGCAACCGTTACCCTTTGTGGGTGGAGCTCTCCGTGGACTCGCGCAACCGTTACCCTTTGTGGGTTGAAGTCTCCATCAACGTGGATGTAGGATAGCACCACCTATCCGAACCACGGGAAAAACATCCGTGTCTCCAATTGCGTTTGAATTCTCCAAACCCTTCCCTTTACATTCTTGCAAGTTGCATGCTTTACTTTCCGCTGCCAATATACTCTTGCATGCTTGCTTGAATTGTGTGATGATTGCTTGACTTGTCCTACAATAGCTAAAATCTGCCAAGAACTAAAATTGGGAAAAGGTTAAGTTTTTATTTGGTCAAGTAGTCTAATCACCCCCCCTCTAGACATACTTTCAATCCTACAAGTGGTATCAGAGCTTTGGTCTCCATTTGCTTTGATCTCCATAGCTTTTGGTGGTCATAGCCTTGGTTTCACAACCTAGGAGAGTATGGCGTCTAGCGAGGGAAATTATCACCGTAGAGGTCCTTACTTTGATGGTACTAATTTTGCTAGTTGGAAGCATAAAATGAAAATGCATATTCTTGGACATAACCCCGCCGTTTGGGCTATTGTGTGTGTTGGTTTGCAAGGTGGCTTCTTTGATGGGAAAGAACCAAACCGTGAAGCTACCGCGGATGAATTGAAGATGTTGCAATACAATGCTCAAGCTTGCATGCCTGCAGGTCGACTCTAGAGGATCCCCGGGTACCGAGCTCGAATTCGCCCTATAGTGAGTCGTATTACAATTCACTGGCCGTCGTTTACACACCATTTGTTACTTCTTGGAGAGTGGTGTCTCCTAGATTGGCTAGGTGTCACTTGGGAGCCTCCGACAAGATTGTGGAGTTGAACCAAGGAGTTTGTAAGGGCAAGGAGATCGCCTACTTCATGAAGATCTACCGCTAGTGAGGCAAGTCCTTCGTGGGCGATGGCCATGGTGGGATAGACAAGGTTGCTTCTTCGTGGACCCTTTGTGGGTGGTTGCTTCTTCGTGGACCCTTCGTGGGTGGAGCCCTTCGTGGACTCGCGCAACCATTCCCTTGGTGGAGCCCTGTGTGGACTCGTGCAACCGTTACCCTTCGTGGGTTGAAGTCTCCATCAACGTGGATGTAGGATAGCACCACCTATCCGAACCACGGGAAAAACATCCGTGTCTCCAATAGCGTTTGAATTCTCCAAACCCTTCCCTTTATATTCTTGCAAGTTGCATGCTTTACTTTCCGCTGCCAATATACTCTTTGCATGCTTGCTTGAATTGTGTGATGATTGCTTGACTTGTCCCAAAATAGCTAAAATCTGCCAAGAACTAAAATTGGGAAAAGGTTAAGTTTTTATTTGTCAAGTAGTCTATCCCCCCTCTAGACATACTTTCGATCCTACAAGTGGTATCAGAGCTTGGTCTCCATTTGCTTTGATCTCCATAGCTTTTGGTGGTCATAGCCTTGGTTTCACAACCTAGAGAGTATGGCGTCTAGCGAGGGAAATTATCACCGTAGAGGTCCTTACTTTGATGGTACTAATTTTGCTAGTTGGAAGCATAAATGAAAATGCATATTCTTGGACATAACCCCGCCGTTTGGGCTATTGTGTGTGTTGGTTTGCAAGGTGACTTCTTTGATGGGAAAGAACCAAACCGTGAAGCTACCGCGGATGAGTTGAAGATGTTGCAATACAATGCTCAAGCTTGTGATATTCTCTTCAATGGATTGTGCCCCGAAGAATTCAACAAGATCAGCCGCCTTGAGGAATGCAAAGGAAATTTGGGACACTTTGATTGATATGCACGAAGGTACCGACTCGTCAAGGAATCCAAGTTGGATGTGCTTCAAAGTCAACTTGACAAGTTCAAAATGAAGGATGGTGAAGGTTCGCCAAAATGTATTCTAGGCTTGCTCTCATCACAAATGAGATTACCGGCTTAGGAAGTGAAGAGATGCCCGACAAATTCATCATCAAGAAGTTTCTAAGAGCCTTGGATGGAAAATATGATACCGTGTGCACATTGATCCAAATGATGCCAAATTACAAAGATCTCAAGCCAACGGAGTGATTGGAAGAATTGTTGCTCATGAGATGTCACTTAAGGATAAAGAGGAACTTCACAACAAATCAAGTGGTGCCTATAAAGCCTCATGTGAAGCCCCTACATCATCAAGTGAGAAACAAGACTTCAATGAAGAATTGAGCTTAATGGTGAAGAACTTCAACAAGTTCTACAAGAGTAGAAGCAAAGATAGAAGCTCCAAGTCAAGGTCCTACAATGACAAAAGATCTTCTAGTCGAGAGCGAAACTGTTACAATTGTGGAAGACCCGGACACTATTCCAATGAGTGTACGGCTCCCTACAAGAGAAGAGAAGACTCTCAAAAAGGAAGAAGCAAAGGATCACCACCAAGAGAGAGGAGGAGTAGAGATGATCGTTATGAACGAAGATACTCACGGAGAAGCAAGGATTCGGAAAGGAAGGAAAAATCATCAAGGAGCTACACAAGACGAAGACATCAAGCTCATGTTGGTGAATGGGTATCCGGCTCCGACTCCGACAGCCACTCCGAGAGAAGTTATCACTCCGAGTCCAAAGATACTCAAGATGAAGGTGTTGCCGGTCTAGCACTTGTGTCAACCAACTCCTACGACATATTTGACTCACCAAATGAAGGAATTGGAAGATGCTTCATGGCCAAAGGTCCTAAGGTAACACACCCCGAGTATGTTGATTTCAATAGCGATGAAGATGACTTGTTAGGTGATGACTTGCTTGTTGACAACACTAGTGATGAATACTATGATGAAACGTCAATTAAACATGCTAATCAAGATAAAATGAATGACAATGATAAGGAGAAGATTGAGGCTCTAACTAAAGAACTAAAAACTCTTAAGTTAGCTCATGACACTATCTTCGAAGATCACCGAGAACTTTTAAGAGCTCATGAGAAACTACGCTTTGAAAAGCTCAATCTTGAGCAAGAGCATGAGTTCTTAAAGGCAATCAATGATGATCTCCGCAAGAAAAGTTCTTCTTACATTGCCAAGCGTTTACTCTTATCCACTTACATGCCTCAAGTCAAGTCTAACAAGAAAGATTCTTCCTCTAGTAGTAACAATGATCATGCTAAATCCAATATTTTGCTTCTAGTAGTTCTCTTGATTCCACTAATGATTCTCTTAGCCAAGTTACACTTGAGCAAGAAAATAGCTTATTGAAGGGAATTATAGAGAAAGGAGTGTACAAGAGCCTTGCCGGGAGTAAGCAATTCGAGGAAATTGTGCGCAAGCAAGGAATGCACCGGAAGAATCAAGGTGTTGGTTTTGAACGAAAGTTCAATGCCAATGGAGTTGAATGGGAAGAAGATCAATACCCCAAGACGAAGTTTGTCCCTCAACAAGAGAAGTATACTTCTTTCAAGGGGACACAAGCTCAAGATGATCTTCACCACAAGACTACGAGCAAAAAGGCAAGGACAAGCTTCAAGAGGAAATTGATGCATTTGAAGAAGCTCCAAAGACCTTAGTCAAGTGGATTCCCAAGACTACTTCAAGTTCCACTTCATCAAGTACGACTACAACTCCAAGGATTCCCATCAAGATGATGTGGATCCAAAAGAAGAAGAACTAGAGAGTTCTTGAGGGTGACTCCGCCAACATACTTCACTCTTATCATTTTGGCAAGAACAAGTGCAATCAACTTCCACATCTTGCACTAGTTCAAGGAGTCACAAACCCTCTTGTTGGTAAGACAAGGGACAAGGTAACCTAAAAGTTTTCATGGACATCATCTTGTGTTTGCATCACTCTATGTCTATGGATATCCTTGTTTGTTCCTTGTGGGACTAACCCATGTAGGTATTGAAAGTGCAATTCACTCAAATGGATAGCTCCAAGTGATCTACATCAACATTGAGCATCCACATCTTCAACATCTACATGAAGTCATCATCGACAAAACCCGAGGTTAGTTCATCCCTCTAAGGGGGGATATCACATCTAGGGGAGCTTTACTCTAAGACTTGAGCTAAAGCAACTCTAAAGATGTGAACAAAACAATGCTTTATGTAAAAGTGGTAACCCCACTTGAGCTTAAACGATGAGTATGACCTACGATCAAGTGTTCTCACTTGACTCCTAAGTCAATATACTCATATATAGATGACCTAGTCATCGCAAATTGCTTGATAGATGCTAGAATTGGTTGTGCATGCCTTGTCACATATTTCATTTGCCATCTTATTGTGTGAGCATGCTGATTGCATATTTTACTCATTCGAGGACATCCACTTGTTGCTTTGATTGTTTGGCTTTATCTTCTTTTGCCAAGTGGATGGACAAGAATGCCTAAGAACCTCCTCTAGGCTATCTAATGCTTTTTCTCCGTCTCAAACTCTATTCATGCTGCAATCACAAAATTTGATCAGTCAGATTCGACCACTCTGTGTGAGGAGCGCTCCGGCGTCCCCGATTCGTCATAGACTTAACTTTCCAAAACTCTTTTATGAATCTCCGGTCTGACCGATACTCATTTCGGTCCTACCGAGTTCATTAAGTTGATCTAGTTTTCGATCGGTGCAACGATTTGAACTTTTCGGTCACACCGAGTGCAATAAACTGCACCACAGTTTTGCATCTTGGTGCCACCGAGTTGTTCCACTCGTACACCGACAGGGTCGGGCTTAATATAGTGACGGGCCAGAAATTTTGGAAATTTCTCGAACCTCCTCGCCCGCGATAGCCTGCTCTGCCCTCATGGTCTCCGGATCGTCTTCTCGCGCCAGGCAGCCTCCTGTCGCTGGTCTCGCGCCGTCAACGGATTTCTGCCCCGCCGTTGCCGCCGTAGCGAGTCTCCGCCGAACTAGGGTATGGACTCGATCTTTGTGCTATTCTCCACTCCGATTCCTAGCACATTGTGATGATCATGATTCTTGCCACGATTGAAACACTCCTATCCAGTCAATGAACTCGTAGATTAGGCTTAATTCGAAAATTTTAGGGTTAGGTTTCCGCCGAAACCATCTCGGACCCACCGAGTTGAAAAACTCGGTCCCACCGATCTGGCTTTTGCCATTGCACAAGTGAAACTCGGTCTGACCGAGATAACTTATCGGTGCGACCGATTTTGGAATTCTGTGAAACCCTAGCAGTCTCGGTGCCACCGAACTGTGACTCGGTCTGACCGAGTTCACTAGTTTAGGTGCCAAAACTGCTTCGGTATCACCGAGTTTGAAAATCGGTAGATCCGATGCTTTCTGTGGAAAACTAAAACTAAGTTTTTGAATTATCTTTTGCAAAAATCTCTGCTTTTTGTGATGCTCATCCACTCTATCTTCAATCTATTCACAGGGTCAGCAGTCAGTTTGCAACATGTCTGATCAAAGTGACAGCCAGAATGTGTCTGAGCAGCAAGTTGTGATGAGTGAGGGCACTAGCCCCTCAAGTTCTTCTGATGATGGCAGCAGGAGCACACCCAGCAATCTGCCTAAGGCTGCCACACGTCAAAGGAAGAAGAGAACGTCTGATTCTGAGGATGAAGACTATGTGGCAGAGGAAGAGGCCACTTCCAAGAGGGTTGAGCCAGCTCAAGGCTCAAAGCCAGGCCTGAAAATCAAGAGGCCAGCAGGCAGGCAGCCCATGTCAAAGGCTAGAGCCTCAACTGAGAAGCCTGCTCCCATTGAGCCCGTTGCAGCTGAGGGCAAGAAGAGGAAAGAGAGAGTGAAGAAGACTGTGGCTAGGGTGCTTGGGAAGGCCTCCATCATGGTAGAAGAGGAGGAGGAAGAAGAGGCAGCTGCACCAGCGCCCAAGGCAGCCAAACTTATGGGAGATGCCATAAGGTCAGGGGGAAGCTGCATCCAAGCCCAAGGAAGCACCTAAGGCTGCATCTAAGCCTAAGAGTGCACCAAAGAGAAACACAAGAAGCATCCCAGCCACTGAGAAGAACAAGGCCCCAGTGCCTGAGACTGTTGCTGAGGATGAGGAAGAGAATGTCCTTCGGAAGCTCAAGCCCAAGATCCCAGACCACAACGATGCTCATCCTGTGGCTGAGTATATGAAGCTCAGGAGAGACTCAGGGCTCAGGAAATGGAGAGAAGCAGATCCATACGCTTCTAGGAGAAGGACTGCAGTGGACTACAGGTTTCATACCAAGGAGCAGCAGGATTTCTATGAGACAGTGCTACTTGACAAGAAGCCAATTGTATGTGACATGAGATGGGTCGACTGGACCTATATCAAGGACAATGAAGAGTACTACCCAGGAGTTCAGGACAGCTTCAGAGCGTGTGGAGTAGAGGACTTTGTTGGGCAGAAGCTCACAAAGTGGAACGAGGAACTCATCATGCAGTTCTACTCCACAGCTCACTTTTATCCAGATGGGAGGATTGCATGGATGTCTGAGGGTACGAGGTACCAATCCACTGTTGAGGAATGGGCAAAGTTAATCAATGCCCCAGAGGAGCAAGCAGATGACTTGGATATCTATGCCAAGAAGAAGATGGACCACAACTCAATGTCAAATATGTACAAGGAGATCCCAAATGAAGCACTTGATACCTTCAAGTTTGGCTCAGTACATTACCTTCTATCAGGGCTCCCGACGATCAATTGGATACTAAGGCACACCTTACTGCCCAAGTCTGGAGATCACAAGATGATCAGAGGCCATGCTATCAACTTGCTACATGTGTTTGATGTGCCTCAGAAGTTCAAGGTGATGAGCCTCATAGTGGAAACGATCAAAAGGACAGCGGCAGATCAGAAGAGGAGCTGTGGATATGCCCCTCAGATTCAGGAGCTCATCAACTCCAAGATGGGCACGGGCGTATATCTGTTGGATAAGGAACACCTGCCCATCCGTCCAGATTTTGAGAACAATGAAGTTGTGATGACAGAGAATGAGCCATCGTCTGCACAAGCTTATGCAAAGAAGGAGAAGGTCGAGGAAGGAGAAAGCTGCCAGGATGCCTACTCAAGCAGGAGGCATCTGAATACTTCTTGAAGACAAACAAGAGCAGCTTGGTTACTTGATTGCATCCACGCTGAGAATTGAGCGAGTCTAGCCACCCTGACTCAGAACCAGGCGAGTTTAGAGAGGATCATGGAACAGAGGTTCTATGACTTGGACATCAAGGTAACAGAAGTTCAGTCTGCAGTGGAGCAGCTCCAGGAGGACATGAATGAGAGGAGAGGCAGGACCACGACTCATGCGTTTGCGAGGGTGCCACGAGGTCCGAGGTCGTCTGCACTGCCAGTTGCTGACACCAGAGCTACAACGTCTGCACCAGCCACAGCCTCAGCTCCAGCGTCTACCTCAGCTCCAACTCCAGCGACTACTTCACATCTACAGAAGCCTTCGTCCTTGGAGTGATCCGGACTCCACCACCACCTGAAGATCAAGCCTGAGCGACGACTTAGCACTATGCATTTTCTAGGAACTTTTTGGTAACTTGTTGCCAAAGGGGGAGAAAAATGTATAGATCATAGGCTTCGAGAGAGAGAGTGTTGCTTTTTTCTCTCTTGCTTTATTTGGTGGTTTTTCGAACTTTGTTTGCTTTTGAGTGCTTGAGATACTATGCTCGTGAGACATTGATGATCATGTGTTTGATCATAAGCTACACTTAATGTTTGCTTAATGCTATTATCTTATCTATCTTATGTGATCATTCACTATTCTTGGTGATGAGTGCATGTATTTCATTCTTATCATTTTAAGCGCTCCACCAAGATGTATGTGACATGGAAGAGTAACCCATGACTCTAACTCTTTGTACATTTGCAGTCCAAAGCAAATTTTAATATGCACAAATTTAGGGGGAGCTCTTACTTATCACATACTTCTCAAAGCGACAATATATTTCATGCTTATTATCATTTGTCGAAGCTTTGATCTATATGTTGTCATCAATTACCAAAAAGGGGGAGATTTGAAAGTGCAAATATCCCTAGGTGGTTTTGGTAATTCATAACAACATATAGCTCATTGAGCTAATGCTATTCCAAGATGATTATTTCAGGAAAGCTCAATGATTGGCATGGCATGGATGTGAAAGTGGAACCCTCAAAATGCTAAGGACAAAGGATTGGCTCAAGCTCAAAAGCTCAAGACTCTTCATTTTATATTTTAGTGATCCAAGATCACATTGAGTCCATAGGAAAAGCCAATACTATCAAGGAGGGATGAGGTGTTGCTTAATGAGCCTTGCTTCATGTGCTTAATGATATGCTCCAAAAACCCTCAACTACTTTCCCATATCCACATATGACCTAAACTCTAAAGCCAAACTCGGTCCTACCGATTTTTCCTATCCGGCGCCACCGAGTTTCAATTGTCATTAGCCACTGCCAAACCCTAGCAATTCGGTTCCTACCGATAAGGATCTCGGTTCACCGAGATGGGATTGCAAACTCTCTGTTTCCCTTCCGTAACTTTTCGGTCTCACCGAAAGAGCGAATCGGTCCCACCGAGATTGCAATGTAAACTTCAGTGTTTCCCCTTTGTAACTTTTCGGTCTCACCGAGTTCCACTCGGTCTCACCGAAAGAGCAAATCGGTCCCACCGAGTTTGCCTGACCAACTCTCTGGTTAGCTAATTACCAAATTCGGTCTCACCGAGTTTGTGTAATCGGTCTCACCGAGATTACGTTATGCCCAAACCCTAACCGAATCGGTCCTACCGAGTTGCATGTCAGTCCCACCGAAATTCCTAACGGTCACTAGGTTTACTACTTCGGATCAGACCGAGTTTTCTGATTCGGTCCCACCGAGATTGGTAAATTGTGTGTAACAGTTGGATTTTGTGTGGAGGCTATATATACCCCTCCACCTCCTCTTTCTCAAGTGAGAGCCATCAGAACACACACAATTCCAACTCATATGTTCTGAGAGAGAACCACCTACTCATGTGTTGAGACCAAGACATTCCATTCCTACCATATGAATCTTGATCTCTAGCCTTCCCAAGTTGCTTTCCACTCAAATCTTCTTTCCACCAAATCCAAATCCTATGAGAGAGAGTTGAGTGTTGGGGAGACTATCATTTGAAGCACAAGAGCAAGGAGTTCATTACCTACACACCATTTGTTACTTCTTGGAGAGTGGTGTCTCCTAGATTGGCTAGGTGTCACTTGGGAGCCTCCGACAAGATTGTGGAGTAGAACCAAGGAGTTTGTAAGGGCAAGGAGATCGCCTACTTCGTGAAGATCTACCGCTAGTGAGGCAAGTCCTTCGTGGGCGATGGCCATGGTGGGATAGACAAGGTTGCTTCTTCGTGGACCCTTTGTGGGTGGTTGCTTCTTCGTGGACCCTTCGTGGGTGGAGCCCTGTGTGGACTCGCGCAACCGTGCCTTGGGTGGAGCCCTGTGTGGACTCGCGCAACCGTTACCCTTCGTGGGTTGAAGTCTCCATCAACGTGGATGTAGGATAGCACCACCTATCCGAACCACGGGAAAAACATCCGTGTCTCCAATTGCGTTTGAATTCTCCAAACCCTTCCCTTTATATTCTTGCAAGTTGCATTCTTTACTTTCCGCTGCCAATATACTCTTTGCATGCTTGCTTGAATATGTGATGATTGCTTGACTTGTCCTAAAATAGCTAAAATCTGCCAAGAACTAAAATTGGGAAAAGGTTAAGTTTTTATTTGGTCAAGTAGTCTAATCACCCCCCTCTAGACATAACTTCGATCCTACATCCAAGGAAATACCATGACTATCTGTTGATCAACGAGCTAGTCAACTAGAGGCTTACTAGGGACATGTTGGTGTCTATGTATTCACACATGTATTACGATTTCCGGATAACACAATATAGCATGAATAAAAGACAATTATCATGAACAAGGAAATATAATAATAATCCTTTTATTATTGCCTCTAGGGCATATTGTCCCTTATCTCATAAGAGGACTTGGATTTCCAATTCATCCATTTCTCCGCGGGCTTCTGGAGTTCTAGGCCTCCAGCTGCACAATCTCACGCCTGGTTCTATATTGCATATCGCGGGCTTCGTCGCCCTTTGCGAGCTATTCCTGGGTGTTGAGGCTCATTTCGCGCTGTGGAAGAGGTTATTCTGCCTGGTCCCCGCTCTAAGGAGGGGTCAATGTATCACGTGGGCGGAGCAGAAGTGTGGCGCATCGCCGGGACCGGATATCTATCCGGAACCCCAAAGAAGGCGTCCGAAGACTGGCCTTTGGAATGGTTTTATATCGAGGACGTCCCGCTGCCAGATCCTGTTCGGATCGGCCTTCCTGAGTTCGACAGTGCTCCCTTAAAGAAGCGCCTGAGCTGGCGTCCACGGAGCCCTCAGGGGGAAAGTGACAGGGACATCATTTACCTGATGGGCCGAATAAGATTGTTAGCCCATTCCGGACTGACCATGATCGGGGTTATGGCCGAATGCATTATGCGGGGGGTGCAGCCACTTCAGTATAGAAGCCACCCCATGTGGGACTTCAACGGGGAGGATGACGCCACCCGCTACGGCCGTAAGGGGCCGGATTCGGCTGCCGCTCTACAAAAGATCTTGTCCACTTTGTATAAGGGAGAAGAGGAGGAATTTATCCGCATCAACCCACAGGGTGGATTCTCTATGCATAATCCACCAAGCTGGGTAAGCGGCCGCATTTACTTGCCCATTCATTTTGTATTCCCATTGTTAAATATTTAGTCTAACGACTTCAACGCAGGAACTTTGCCGGGCTGTTAAGGAAATAAACAGCCCTCCTCCACAACCCGAGGACACAGGAAGGTCCCTCGACCCGGCCTCTCACGAAGATCCGGTCATATCTGTGGAGCTGATTGATGGAGTGTTCCATCAATTGAGCAAGGACAACGCCTTGGTGGCCCTTACGGCCGATTACCCAGGGCTAATCCCGGCCTCCCAGGTAACTGAGATCGAAGTCCCAGTACCCCGAATAGGTGTCCGCCCTCTCATGTTTGTAGTTTTCTGATTACAACCGAGCTTTGCAGGGGAGGTTTTTGAGGCGGGAGGCCGAACCTGCGTCGGCTA
>NC_053024.1:625926715-625941635 GCF_003073215.2 Triticum urartu
GTGCTTCGAAAACAACGAACTGTCGCAACGGTGCAAGTTAGGGGGAACACTTTCTTGAAATTATTATGAGGGATCATCTTATTTACTACCGTCGTTCTAAGTAAACAAGATGCAAAAACATGATAAACATCACATGCAATCAAATAATAGTGACATGATATGGCCAATATCATATAGCTCCTTTGATCTCCATCTTGGGGCTCCATGATCATCTTGTCACCGGCATGACACCATGATCTCCATCATCGTGTCTCCATGAAGTTGCTCGCCAACTATTACTTCTACTACTATGGCTAACACGCTTAGCAATAAAGTAAAGTAATTTACATGGCGTTTCTCAATGACACGCAGGTCATACAAAAAATAAAGACAACTCCTATGGCTCCTGCCGGTTGTCATACTCATCGACATGCAAGTTGTGATTCCTATTACAAGAACATGATCAATCTCATACATCACATATATCATTTCATTTCATCACAACCTTTGGCCATATCACATCACAAAACACTGCTGCAAAAACAAGTTAGACGTCCTCTAATTGTTGTTGCAAGTTTTTACGTGGCTGCTATAGGTTTCTAGCAAGAACGTTTCTTACCTACGCCAAAACCACAACGTGAATTGCCAATTTCTATTTACCCTTCATAAGGACCCTGTTCATCGAATCCGATCCGACTAAAGTGGGAGAGACAGACACCCGCCAGCCACCTTATGCAACTAGTGCATGTCAATCGGTGGAACCGGTCTCACGTAAGCGTACGTGTAAGGTTGGTCGGGCCGCTTCATCCCACGATGCCGCCGAATCAAGATAAGACTAGTAACGGCAAGCAAATTGACAATATCGACGCCCACAACTACTTTGTGTTCTACTCGTGCATAGTAACTACGCATAGACCTAGCTCATGATGCCACTGTTGGGGATCGTAGCAGAAAACAAAAAAATCCTACGTTTCACCAAGATCAATCTATGGAGTCAACTAGCAATGAGAGGAGAGTGCATCTACATACCCTTGTAGATCGCGAGCGGAAGCGTTCAAGAGAACGGGGATGAGGGTGTCGTACTCGTCGTGATCCAAATCACCGGAGATCCTAGCGCCGAACGGATGGCACCTTCGCGTTCAACACACGTACGGTCAGCGTGACGTCTGCTCCTTCTTGATCCAGCAAGGGGGAAGGAGAGGTTGATGAAGATCCAGCAGCACGACGGCGTGGTGGTGGATGCAGTAGTCACCGCAGCAGGGCTTCGCCGAGCATCTGCGAGAGGGAGAGGTGTAGCAGGGGAGAGGGAGGCGCCAAGGCTTGAGTTGTGGCTGCCCTCCCTCCCCCCCTTTATATAGGCTCCCTAGGGGGGTGCGCCGACCCTAGGAGATGGGATCTCCTAGGGGGGGCGGTGGCCAAGGGGGTGGAGTAACCCCCAAGGCAAGTGGAGGCGCCCCCTCCCCTAGGATTCCCAACCCTAGGCGCATGGGGGGCCCAAGGGGCGGGGGCGCACCAGCCAACTATGGGCTGGTTCCCCTCCCCACTTCAGCCCATGGGGCCCTCCGGGATGGGTGGCCCCACCCAGAGGACCCCCGGGACCCATCCGGTGGTCCTGCTACAATACCGGTGACCCTGAAACTTTCCCGATGGCCGAAACTACACTTCCTATATATAATTCTTCACCTCTAGACCATTCCGGAACTTCTCGTGACGTCCAGGATCTCATCCGGGACTCCGAACAACTTTCGGATTACTGCATACTCATATCTATACAACCCTAGCGTCACCGAACCTTAAGTGTGTAGACCCTACGGGTTCGGGAGACAAGCAGACATGACCGAGACGACTCTCTGGTCAATAACCAACAGCGGGATCTGGATACCCATGTTGGCTCCCACATGCTCCTCGATGATCTCATCGGATGAACCACGATGTCGAGGACCTAATCAATCCCGTACTCAATTCCCTTTGTCAATCGGTACGTTACTTGCCCGAGACTCGATCGTCGGTATCCCAATACCTTGTTCAGTCTCGTTACCGGCAAGTCACTTTACTCGTACCGTAATGCATGATCCCGTGATCAACCACTTGATCACATTGAGCTCATTATGATGATGCATTACCGAGTGGGCCCAGAGATACCTCTCCGTCATACGGAGTGACAAATCCCAGTCTCGATTCGTGCCAACCCAACAGACACTTTCGGAGATACCTGTAATGTACCTTTATAGTCACCCAGTTACGTTGTGACGTTTGGCACACCCAAGGCACTCCTACGGTATCCGGGAGTTGCACAATCTCATGGTCTAAGGAAATGATACTTGACATCCAGAAAAGCTACAGCAAACGAACTACATCGATCTTTGTGCTATGCTTAGGTTTGGGTCTTGTCCATCACATCATTCTCCTAATGATGTGATCCCGTTATCAATGACATCCCCATGTCCATAGCCAGGAAACCATGACTATCTGTTGATCAACGAGCTAGTCAACTAGAGGCTCACTAGGGACACATTGTGGTCTATGTATTCACACATGTATTACGATTTCCGGATAATACAATTATAGCATGAATAATAGACAATTATCATGAACAAGGAAATATAATAATTATTTTATTATTGCCTCTAGGGCATATTTCCAACAGCTATGTCCTCTACTTGTTGCAATGATCATGATTTGGGTGATTCTTCTTATGATCTTGAAAATTTATTTAAGCGCCATGATGAATATGAGATTGATTATAATGTTTGCAATAATATTGAAAGTGGGTTTGGAAGAATGTCAACTTTAGATCCCACATATTTGGAGAATGTTCAATCTTATGAAGTTTTTGATAAAAGTGCGTTTGGAAAGGTCATGACTTTAGTTAATGTTAATCCCACTATTTTGGAAGAGTGTCAACTTTACATGCATGTGGATCATGTTGAAAGTATTCTATGTGATAGCTATTTTGTTGAATTTTCTTATGATCCTACATGTAATTATTACGAGAGAGGAAAATATGGTGGTAGAAATTTTCATGTTACTAAATTACCACTCGTTATGTTGAGATTGCTATTGTTTCTTTCCGCTTCCTTGCATATGCTAGTTTTTGCTTGACTTGATAATTTGTTTTCCTATAAGATGCCATGCATATGAAGTATTTTATACTTAGATGTGTTTGTCACGTATTTTATTATGCTCTCTTTGTGCTTCAATTCTTGTCTTTCATGTGAGCATCATTGAAATATTATGCCTAGCTATAAGGCTTTAAAGAAAAGCGCTTGTTGGGAGACAACCCAATGTTTATCCTTGCTGTTATTTATTTAATAATTTATTTAGCCTCTGTTTTGGTTGTGTTTTTTGTGTTTAATTAGTGTTTGTGCCAAGTAGAAACGTTGGGAAGACTTGGCGAAAGTCTTGTTGAACTTGCTGTAAAAAACAGAAACTTTAGCGCTCACGAGAACTGCTGTCATTTTTACTTGGAAAGTGATATTTAGTTAATTATTTTTGAAGATGATTAATAGATAAATTCCTCACGTCCAGAAATTTACTTTAGAATTTTTGGGGTTCCAGATCTTTCACTAGCTACAGATTACTACAGACTGTTCTGTTTTTGACAGATTCTGTTTTTCGTGTGTTGTTTGCTTATTTTGATGAATCTATGGTTAGTAAAATAGTTTATAATCCATAGAGAAGTTGTAATATAGTAGGTTTAACACCAATATAAATAAATAATGAGTTCATTACAGTACCTTGAAGTGGTCTTTTGTTTTCTTTCTCTAACGGAGCTCACGAGATTTCTATTGAGTTTTGTGTTGTGAAGTTTTCAAGTTTTGGGTGAATTCTTGTGATGGATTATGGAACAAGGAGTGGAAAGATCCTAAGCTTGGGGATGACCATGGCACCCACAAGATAATCCAAGGACACCAAAAAGTCAAAGCTTGGGGATGCCCCGGAAGGCATCCCCTCTTTCTTCCACTTCCATCAGTCATTTACTTGGAGCTATATTTTTATTCACCAACGTGATATGTGTTTTGCTTGGAGCATCTTGTATTATTTGTGTCTTTGGTTGTTAGTGTGCCACAATCATCCTTGCTGTACACACCTTTTGAGAGAGCCATACATGAATTAGAATTTAATAGAATACTCTATGTGCTTCACTTATATCTTTTTGAGCTAAGTAGTTTTGCTCTATGTGCTTCACTTATATCTTTTGAGCACTATAATTTTGCTCTATGTGCTTCACTTAGATCTTTTAGAGCACGGTGGTGGATTTTTTTTAAATAAACTATTGATCTCTCATGCTTCACTTAAATTATTTTGAGAGTCTTAATAGCATGGTAATTTGCTTAATAATAACATGCTTGGTATTCAAGATTTGTGAAACTTTCTTTTGAGTGTGTTGAATACTAAGAAAAGTTGGATGCTTGATAATTGTTTTGAGATATGGAGGTAGTAATATCAAAGTCATGCTAGTAGAGTAATTGTGAATTTGAGAAGTGCTTGAGTTAAAGTTTGCAAGTACCGTAGCATGCACGTATGGTAAACGTTATGCAACAAATTTGAAACATGAGCTGTTATTTGAATGTCCTCCTTATGAGTGGCGGTCGGGGAGGAGCGATGGTCTTTTCCTACCAATCTATCCCCCTAGGAGCATGCGCGTAATACTTTGGTTTTTGATGGCTTGTAGATTTTTGCAATAAGTATATGAGTTCTTTATGACTAATGTTGAGTCCAAGGATTATACGCACTCTCATCCTTCCATCATTGCTAGCCTCTACGGTACCGTGCATTGCCCATTCTCACATCGAGAGTTGGTGCAAACTTCGCCGGTGCATCCAAACCCCGTGATATGATACGCTCTTTCACACATAAACCTCCTTATATCTTCCTCAAAACAGCCACCATACCTACCTATTCTGGCATTTCCATAGCCATTCCGAGATATATTGCCATGCAACTTTCCACCATCCAGTTTATCATGACACATTCATAATTGTCATATTGCTTAGCATGATCATGTAGTTGACATAGTATTTGTGGCAAAGCCACCGTTCATAATTTTTTCATACTTGTCACTCTTGATTCATTGCATATCCCAGTACACCGCCGGAGGCACCCATATAGATGAAGGAAATATGCCCTAGAGGCAATAATAAAGATATTATTTATTTCCTTATTTCATGATAAATGTTTATTATTCATGCTAGAATTGTATTAACCGGAAACATAATACATGTGTGAATACATAGACAAACAGAGTGTCAATAGTATGCCTCTACTTGACTAGCTCGTTGATCAAAGATGGTTAAGTTTCCTAACCATAGACATGAGTTGTCATTTGATTAACGGGATCACATCATTAGGATAATGATGTGATTGACTTGACCCATTCCGTTAGCTTAGCACTTGATCGTTTAGTTTTTTTGCTATTGCCTTCTTCATGACTTATACATGTTCCTATGACTATGAGATTATGCAACTCCCGTTTACCGGAGGAACACTTTGTGTGCCACCAAACATCACAACGTAACTGGGTGATTATAAAGGTGCTCTACAGGTGTCTCCAAAGGTACTTGTTGGGTTGGCGTATTTCGAGATTAGGATTTGTCACTCCGATTATCGGAGAGGTATCTCTGGGCCCACTCGGTAATGCACATCACTATAAGCCTTGCAAGCATTGCAAAAAATGAGTTAGTTGCGGGATGATGTATTATGGAACGAGTAAAGAGACTTGCCGGTAATGAGATTGAACTAGGTATTGAGATACCGACGATCGAATCTCGGGCAAGTAACATACCGATGACAAAGGGAACAACGTATGTTGTTGTGCGGTCTGACCGACAAAGATCTTCGTAAAATATGTAGGAGCCAATATGGGCATCCAGGTCCCGCTATTGGTTATTGACCAGAGAGGTGTCTCGGTCATGTCTACATAGTTCTCGAACTCGTAGGGTCCGCACGCTTAATGTTCGTTGACGATATAGTACTATTTGAGTTATGTATGTTGGTGACCGAATGTTGTTCGGAGTTTTGGATGAGATCACAGATATGACGAGGCACTCCGGAATGGTCCGGAAGTAAAGATTGATATGTGGATAGTAGTGTTTGATCTCCGGAAGGGTTCCGGAATTCACCGGAAGGGGTTCCGGATGTTTCCCGAAATGTTTGGGCACGAGAACACTTTATCTGGGCCAAAGGGGAAAGCCCACGAGGCTTTTGGAAAGTGCAAAAGGAAGTTTTGCGGAGACCAGAGGCTAGACAACAGGAACCCTGGCGTCTAGGGGGTAGACGTCGGGAACCCTGGCATCTAGCCCTGGAGTCCGAGAAGGACTCTTGCCTTTCGGGTGAAACCGACTTTGAGGAGGCTTTTACTCCAAGTTTCGACCCCAGGGCTCAACATATAAATAGAGGGGTAGGGCTAGCACCAAAGACATATCAAGAAACACCAAGCCGTGTGCCGGCAACCCCGTCCCCACTAGTTTATCCTTCGTCATAGTTTTCGTAGTGCTTAGGCGAAGCCCTGCAGAGATTGTTCTTCACCAACACCGTCACCACGCCGTTGTGCTGCCGGAACTCATCTACTACTTCGCCCCTCTTGCTAGATCGAGAAGGCGAGGACGTCACTGAGCCGAACGTGTGCAGAACTCGGAGGTGCCGTGCTTTCGGTACTTGGATCGGTCGGACGTGAAGACGTACAACTACATCAACCGCGTTGATATAACGCTTCCGCGAACGGTCTACGAGGGTACGTCGACAACACTCTCCCCTCTCGTTGCTATGCATCACCATGATCTTGCGTGTGCGTAGGAATTTTTTTGAAATTACTATGTTCCCCAACAGTGGCATCCGAGCCAGGTTTTATGCGTTGATGTTATATGCACGAGTAGAACACAAGTGAGTTGTGGGCGATATAAGTCATACTGCTTACCAGCATGTCATACTTTGGTTCGGCGGTATTGTTGGATGAGACGACCCGGACCGACATTACGCATACGCTTACGCGAGACTGTTCTACCGATGTGCTTTGCACACAGGTGGCTGGCGGGTGTCAATTTCTCCTACTTTAGTTGAACCAAGTGTGGCTGCGCCCGGTCCTTACTTAAGCTCGTAGTAGCCACGTAAAACTTGCAACAACAAAGTAGAGGACGTCTAACTTGTTTTTGCAGGGCATGTTGTGATGTGATATGGTCAAGACATGATGCTAAATTTTATTGTATGAGATGATCATGTTTTGTAACCGAGTTATCGGCAACTGGCAGGAGCCATATGGTTGTCGCTTTATTGTATGCAATGCAATTGCGCTGTAATGCTTTACTTTATCACTAAGCGGTAGCGATAGTCGTGGAAGCATAAGATTGGCGAGACGACAACGATGCTACGATGGATGATCAAGGTGTCGCGCCGGTGACGATGGTGATCATGATGGTGCTTCGGAGATGGAGATCACAAGCACAAGATGATGATGGCCATATCATATCATTTATATTGATTGCATGTGATGTTTATCTTTTATGCATCTTATTTGCTTAGTTATGACGGTAGCATTATAAGATGATCTCTCACTAAATTTCAAGATAAAAGTGTTCTCCTTGAGTATGCACCATTGCCAAAGTTCGTCGTGCCCAGACACCATGTGATGATCGGGTCTGATAAGCTCTACGTCCATCTACAACGGGTGCACACGCAGAATACTCGGGTTAAACTTGACGAGCCTAGCACATGCAGATATGGCCTCGGAACACTGGAGACCAAAAGGTAGAGCGTGAATCATATAGTTAGATATGATCAACATAGTGATGTTCACCATTGAAACTACTCCATCTCACGTGATGATCGGTTATGGTTTAGTTGATTTGGATCACGTGATCACTTAGAAGATTAGAGGGATGTCTTATCTAAGTGGGAGTTCTTAAGTAATATGATTAATTGAACTTTAATTTATCATGAACTTAGTCCTGGTAGTATTAGCATATCTATGTTGTAATCAATAGCGATTTAGCTCCCCTGTTTTATTTAATGTTCCTAGAGAAAACTAAGTTGAAAAGATGTTAGTAGCAATGATGCGGATTGGATCCGTGATCTGAGGTTTCCCTCATTGCTGCACAGAAGAATTATGTCCTTGATGCACCGCTAGGTGACAGACCTATTGCCAGGAGCAAGATGCAGACGTTATGAACGTTTGGCTAGCTCAATATGATGACTACTTGATAGTTTAGTGCACCATGCTTAACAGCTTAGAATCGGGACTTCAAAGACGTTTTGAACATCATGGATCATATGGATGTTCCAGGAGTTGAAGTTAATATTTCAAGCAAATACCGAGTTGAGAGATATGAAGTCTCCAACAAGTTCTATAGCTAAAAGATGGAGGAGAATAGCTCAACGCAGTGAGCATGTGTTCAGATTTGTCTGGGTACTACAATCGCTTGAATCAAGTGGGAGTTAATCTTCCAGATAAAATAGTGATTGACAGAATTCTCTAGTCACCATCACCAAGTTAGTAGAACTTCGTGATGAACTATAGTATGCAAGGGATGATGAAAACGATCCAGCTTTTCATGATGATGAAATCGATGAAGGTAGAAATCAAGAAAGAGCATCAAGTGTTGATGATTAACAAGACCACTAGTTTCAAGAAAAGGGCAAAGGGAAAGAAAGGGAACTTCAAGAAGAACGGCAAGCAAGTTGCTGCTCAAGTGAAGAAGCCCAAGTCTGGTCCTAAGCCTGAGACTAAGTGCTTCTACTACAAGGGACTGGTCACTGGAAGCGGAACTGCCCCAAGTATTTGGCGGATAAGAAGGATGGCAAAGTGAACAAAAGGGTATATTTGATATACAGATTGATATGTGTATTTTACTAGTGTTCGTAGCAACCCCTCGGTATTTGATACTAGTTCAATTGCTAAGAGTTAGTAACTCGAAACGGGAGTTGCAGAATGAACAGAGACTAGTTAAGGGTGAAGTGACGATGTGTGTTGGAAGTGGTTCCAAGATTGATATGATCATCATCGCACACTCCCTATACTTTCGGGATTAGTGTTGAACCTAAATAAGTGTTATTTGGTGTTTGCGTTGAGCATGAATATGATTTGATCATGTTTATTGCAATACGGTTATTCATTTAAGTTAGAGAACAATTGTTGTTCTGTTTACATGAATAAAACCTTCTATGGTCATACACACCAACGAAAATGGTTTGTTGGATCTCGATTGTAATGATACACATATTCATAATATTGAAGCCAAAAGATGCAAAGTTAATAATGATAGTGCAACTTATTTGTGGCACTGCCGTTTAGGTCATATTGGTGTAAAGCGCATGAAGAAACTCCATGCTGATGGCTTTTGGAATCACTTGATTATGAATCATGTGATGCTTGCGAACCATGCCTCATGGGCAAGATGACTAAGACTCCGTTCTCCGGAACAATGGAGCGAGCAACAAGATTTGTGGAAATCATACATACTGATGTATGTGGTCCGATGAATATTGAGGCTCCGGCAGGTATCATTATTTTCTGATCTTCACAGATGATTTGAGCAGATATGAGTATATCTACTTGATGAAACACAAGTCTGAAACATTTGAAAAGTTCAAAGAATTTCAGAGTGAAGTGGAGAATCATCGTAACAAAAATAAAAAAGTTTCTACGATATGATCGCAGAAGTAAAATATTTGAGTTACGAGTTTGGCCTTCAGTTAAAACAATGTGAAATAGTTTCACTACTCACGCCACCTGGAACACCACAGTGTAATGGTGTGTCCGAATCAAACCGTACTTTATTAGATATGGTGCGATCTATGATGTCTCTTACCGATCTACCACTATCGTTTTGGGGTTATGCATTAGAGACAGCTGCATTCACGTTAAATAGGGCACCATCTAAATCCGTTGAGACGACACCGTATGGACTATGGTTTGGCAAGAAACCTAAGCTGTCGTTTCTTAAAGTTTGGGGCTGCGATGCTTATATGAAAAAGTTTCATCCTGATAAGCTCAAACCCAAATCGGAGAAATGTGTCTTCATAGGATACCCAAAGGAGACTGTTGGGTACACCTTCTATCACAGATCCGAAGGCAAGACTTTTGTTGCTAAATTGGAGTCTTTCTAGAGAAGGAGTTTCTCTCAAAAGAAGTGAGTGGGAGGAAAGTAGAACTTGATGGGTAACTGTACCTGCTCCCTTATTGGAAAGTAGTTCATCACAGAAATCTGTTCCTGTGACTACTACACCAATTAGTGAGGAAGCTAATGATGATGATCATGTAACTTCAGATCAAGTTACTACCGAACCTCGTAGGTAAACCAGAGTGAGATCCGCACCAGAGTGGTACGGTAATCCTGTTCTGGAGGTCATGTTACTTGACCATGACGAACCTACGAACTATGAGGAAGCGATGATGAGCCCAGATTCCGCGAAATGGCTTGAGGCCATGAAATCTGAGATGAGATCCATGTATGAGAACAAAGTATGGACTTTGATTGACTTGCCCATTGATCGGCGAGCCATTGAGATTAAATGGATCTTCAAGAGGAAGACGGACGCTGATAGTGTGTTACTATCTACAAAGCTAGAATTGTCGCAAAAGGTTTTCGACAAGTTCAAGGTGTTGACTACGATGAGAGTTTCTCACTCGTATCTATGCTTAAGTCTGTCTGAATCATGTTAGCAATTGCCACATTTTATGAAATCTGGCAAATGGATAAACAAAACTACATTCCTTAATGGATTTATTAAAGAAGAGTTGTATATGATGCAACAAGAAAGTTTTGTCAATCCTAAAGGTGCTAACAAAATATGCAAGCTCCAGCGATCCATCTATGGACTGGTGCAAGCATCTCGGAGTTGGAATATACGCTTTGATAAGTTGATCAAAGCATATAGTTTTATACAGACTTGCGGTGAAGCCTGTATTTACAAGAAAGTGAGTGGGAGCACTACAGCATTTCTGATAAGTATATGTGAATGACATATTGTTGATCGGAGATAATGTAGAATTATTCTGCAAAGCATAAAGGAATGTTTGAAAGGAGTTTTTCAAAGAAAGACCTCGGTGAAGCTGCTTACATATTGAGCATCAAGATCTATAGAGATAGATCAAGACGCTTGATAAGTTTTTCAATGAGTACATACCTTGACAAGATTTTGAAATAGTTCAAAATGGAACAGTCAAAGAAAGAGTTCTTGCCTGTGTTACAAGGTGTGAAATTGAGTAAGACTCAAAGCCCGACCACGGCAGAAGATAGAAAGAGAATGAAAGTCATTCCCTATGCCTCAGCCATAGGTTCTATAAAGTATGCCATGCTGTGTACCAGACCTATTGTATACCCTGCCCTGAGTTTGGCAAGGGAGTGCAATAGTGATCTAGGAGTATGTAACTCCCTCGATGCGACTATAGCTCTCACGTGTCGAGGAACGACTTAGAGATATAGTCGCATTGAAGGCATATGTCGCAAGTCAGGCAATCTTCACAACATCCCATGTAATATGATAATAAAAGGGGAGATAACATAGTTGGCTTACACTCGCCACGTCAATCAAGTACATAAATAACATTACATCATCCAAACACTCATGGCCCGACTAATGGCGCCAAAATAAAAGAGAACCCAACATGCGACACGGTCCCAATCACCCCCAACTGGGCACCACTACTGATCATCGGGAAAGGAAACGAGTAATCGTTGAGAGTCTTCGTCGAACTCCCACTTGAGCTCATAATCGTCACCTGGAGCGGAATCACCTGGACCTGCATCTGTATAGTAGGAATCTGTGAGCCACAGGGACTCAGCAATCTCGCACCCTCGCGATCAAGACTATTTAAGCTTATAGGAAAGGCAAGGGTAAAATATGAGTGGAGCTGCGGCAAGCGACTAGCAAGTATGGTTAGCGCAACTTATTCGCAAAGGGAGAGCGAGAAGAGGAGGCAAAGCACGAGCGAGAAACTAGAGAGCAACCTGCGCAAACATTACTCCAACACCGTGTCCACTTCCCGGACTCCGCCGAGAAGAGGCCATCACGGTAACACACTCAGTTGATTCATTTTTAATTAATTAAGGTTCAAGTTATCTACAACCGGACATTAACAAATTCCCATCTGCCCGTAACCGCGGGCACGGCTTTCGAAAGTTCAATCCCTGCAGGGGAGTCCCAACTTAGCCCATGACAAGCTCTCACGGTCAACGAAGGAATAGACCTCCTCCCGAGACATTCCGATCAGACTCGGTATCTCGGTAACTCAAGACACTTCGACAGGTTAAAACAAGACCAACAACACCGCCCGAATGTGCCGACAAATCCCGATAGGAGCTGCACATATCTCTTTCTCAGGGCACACTCAGATGAGACATCCTACGAGTAAAACCAACCCTCAAGTTGCCCCGAGGTGGCCCCGCAGTCTACTCGGTCGGACCAACACTCAGAGGAGCACTGGCCCGGGGGGCTTAAAATAAGATGACCCTCGGGCACCGGTAACCCAAGGGAAAAGAGGCTAGGTGGCGAATGGTAAAACCAATGTTGGGCATTGCTGGAAAAGCTTTAATCAAGGCGAACTATCAAGGGGTTCCCATTATAACCCAACCGCGTAAGGAACGCAAAATCCGGGAACATAACACCGATATGACGGAAACTAGGGCGGCAAGAGTGGAACAAAACACTAGGCGAGAGGCCGAGCCTTCCACCCTTTACCAAGTATATAGATGCATTAAGATAACATAGCAATATAATGATATCCCAACAAGTAAATAAATGTTCCAACACGGAACGGCTCCAATCTTCACCTGCAACTAGCAACGCTATAAGAGGGGCTGAGCAAAGCGGTAACATAGCCAATCAACGGTTTGCTAGGACATGGTGGGTTAGAGGTTTGACATGGCAATTTGGGAGGCTTGCAAGCAAAAGGTAGGCATCGTAGCATTGGCATAGCAAGAGAGCGAGCAAACTAGCATAGCAAAGATAGTAGTGATTTCGAGGGTATGATCATCTTGCCTGCACAGTTGTCAGAGTTGACTGGATCCTCAAAAGAAAACTCAACGGGCTCCTCGTTAGAGAACTCGTCTCCCGGCTCTACCCAAACAAGACATACAAGCAACAAGGATACAATCAACCACGTGCAAGAACAAGCAATATGATGAAATGATGATATGCTATGCGGGATGCAAAATGCAAGATATGACAGGAAATGCAAGAACATGGCCTCAACTTGGAATTCCAAGGGTGCCACTGGAAATATGAGATGAAATCGCTTGAAAACAATATAAAGAACGCCGGAATCGGAGTTACGGTTTGGAAATGGCAAGCGATTCAAAATTGGCACCGGTCTGCGATTTACAGCAAGTAGGCAACTAAATGCAACGAAATGAACATGCTACAGCACCCAAACATGACAAAAAAATACATGGCAGGGATGCACACAAGATGCTTAACAAAAGTCTAGCACTGAGCTACGGCCAATTCATCCATTAGGAGGTTCAAACAAGCATGGCAAAAACGCAAATGCAAAGCTGATTTCAGACTTAGTGAAATCAACACTTGTCTGAAATTTCAGATCACGAAGCCCTCTTCGGAGCAGCAAAACAACATGAAATATGACCTGATTAAGACAAGTAAGAACATGGCATGGAGCAGCTTAACAAAAGACCCAAAGTGACCTGGGGCCAAAAGGGTTCACAAAAAATACTAACGGGACACGAACATAGCTAAAACACAATCAGTTTTCAGACTTAGTGAAAACTGAGACATGCTGTAATATAACTCACGAAGGCATGTAAACGAGCTCGATGCACTCACTACGGTGCAAGTCATGGCAAGGCAAGCATACATCCATTAAGAAGGCACAAAATTCTAGCTAGAAATGGCAAGAACAATGGCATAACATGCACGGATCAACTACAATAACACCGACAAAATCGCAAACGAGTTGACGATCTGCCCAGATTCACCACGAAGCAAAAGGAGAGCTTGATTGACTCAAGCTAGGGTGCTCCATAATTGCAAGTAAAGACATGAATCGATAGAGCATCACATTATTAACAAAACTCCTTTACTGATCATCCTCAAAAGAGGCACGGATCACTAGGAAACAAGCTGAACATATGGCATCATGAACTAAATAATCCCAGACTTAGTGAAAACTACCAAGTCCCAGAAAACAGATTCACCGGGTGCCTCACTTTGCAAGCTTGCACAAGTCACCACACACATCCTAAAAATGCATGGGTTGCACCTCTGGAAAGAAGACAAAATCCTTAACAAAACATATGAGGACTCACAGGCATATCATGCACACAATAATCAAGGCAAAAATGACAAAAGTGTAAGATGAACTAGCAGATCTGACAATTAACTCACGAAGCCTCCTTCTAACAGCATTCGGGCATCAAGATGCACCCAAATGAAAATGATGCAATGGAATGAAATGATGTACTCTCAGAGATGAACATTTTGATATGCTATATGCATGAATCGGAGCTACGGATGCAAAGTTACGGAGCCTCGAACAGGGGCACTTGGACTAAAATTCTGAGAACTTGGTGAAAAAAAACTACCCAGATCTGGATCTAGGGTTTTGGATCACTGTAGCAACCGGGTCGGGGCACGCCTCCCGAGGCAACTCCGGCGAAGACGAGGACGGTCGTGGTGGCCGGAGTGGAGAGAGGAGAGGTCGGCCGGGGCCGGTGGTGGCGGCGGCGGTCGGAGGCGGCGGCGGCAGCGACGCGAGGCGGCGGCGGCAGGGGCCCGCGGTGGCGCGCGGCGGCCGGCGCGGTGGCGGCGGCCGGCGGGGCGCACGTGGGCCTCGGGGGCCCGGCTCGGGCCTCCTGGGCCGGCGGTGGGAGGCGGCGGCGGCTGACAGGTGGCGGGCGCGGAGTGGCTGGCGGTGGCGGCGTACGTTGTCCGGCTCCGCCCGGACACGTCCGGCGGCGCGAGGAGGAGCGGTTCTAGGGTTTCGGTGAGG
>NC_053024.1:625942842-625954942 GCF_003073215.2 Triticum urartu
AAAATAGAACAAAGCTTCACCTGTAGTCCCCAAGGGCCGGTTCCTTTTGATCATAAATGAGCCGGTACTTTAAATTGTTTTGTACCATATTCAAATGACTTAATACTCCGGCTTAACCTTGAGAAACTTGCTGAACTGCATACATTAGCCCCCAAGTGCCAAGTGCTGTTACTTTGTAAAGTAGTTGGGACTTAAAGTGTGTCTGTAGAGTCATAAGAAATTGTTTTGGCATACATTAGCCCCCAAGTGTCAAGTGGTTTTTTGTAAAGTACTTGAGACTTGAATTGTGATGTTTGAACCTTTGAGCAAAATCTTGACTCATCTGAGTATGTTTTCTTGCAGAATGCCTTATCTGAACTAAACTCGCAGTTGACTGATGCGAAGACCCGGCTAGCAGGTCAGGAATCAGAAATCAAGTCTGCTAACTCCAAATTGCAAATAAGTCTCTCTGAGACGGAAAATTTAAAGACCAGCTTCGCTGCCAAGAAGAAAACCTGAGAAGAGGAAAACGCTTCTGACACAACGCGCCGAGAAGGCCGAAGCAGCCCTTGAAGAGGTTTCAACAGAACTGAACGGTTTAAAGGGCCGGGTGTCTCAAATGGTGGCTGCCATCTTTGGTAAGCCATTTATCTGCAATCCTGTGTACTCCTTTGCTGATCCGGAATATAAGCCGCCAGCTGACTTTGTGTATAAAATATGTGCAGGCCCACAAAGCAAAAACCTGAGCCAAGATCCTTTGATTAAACTTAAGGCAGTGTATACCTTAGTAGAACAACTGTATATTGGCGCACAATGGGCACTTGCCGCCATCTCTCCTGCCAATCAAGGACCCAACCGGCTCAGCGACGTCTTGAAGAAACTGTCCATCCTACCTGCCAGATTTTAAGAAGTGAAGCGCTCCTGTGCACGAGCCGGAGCTTTGACTGCCCTGAGCCGCTCCAAGGCTTGGGTGTCAGACCTAGACCCGACGGACGTGGCCAGAGGCTATCCCACCGTGAAGGAAGACGGATCTCCCTTTGAGCAGGATGACTTTATGGCTTGCGTGCGAGGAGTCCGACCTCAGGCAACTACCCTTGGAGATGACACCAACATCGACAAATACCAGCCGGGTTTTGATGTTGAAAATAAGAATATGGCGACTCCTTCATTCAAGGTGACAGATTTGATCCCGCCTGTAAGAGAAAATACATTTGCCCCGGAAGTTGACCCGGACGGCCTGATCGACGAAGAAGCCGAATTTGTCATCGTGAATGGTTTTGACTAGTCAAAACCCAGCTTCCAGCCAACAGAGAGCAGTGAACCGGCGAGGGAGGAGCAATAATCATCTTCATGGGTTTATAAAAACCTTGTAATAGTTTAGCTGTGAAAACACTATGCTTTGCGTATGCCTTCGCGCATAAAACACTTATATGTGATTCTGTGTTTCCTGATGTCAATATGTGCATCATAGTGACGGTTGTCCCTGTAATATTTCAGCTCTGTTCCTGTAGATACAAGGAAAAAGACTGGCTTGGCGGCTTAGTACTAAACGGGTTAGAACATCCGGTTTATAGCCAATATGTTTAACATAGAAACAGAAACATATATAAAAAGAGTACAAAGCTGAAATTAACTCTTTAGTTAATGCAAACAGGCAATTGCGTATAAACAATAGCCATATGTGTAGCTTTGATCTTTAGACCACCGGTTTAAATGACCCGGGTAATGAAGTTGTTAACTTAAATCTTTTGAGAAGTCAATGCTTCTGAATACTTAATGATCATCATACCTCGGTGGCTTTGTTGTCAAATAATCCAGCCGGCGAAGAAGATCAGGCTAATTAGTTATAACAAAAACACTAAAACGCAAACAATGGATGATAAGTACAATTTAACCTTGTGTTGAAAAGTTGGAGGCTTCTGATTCGAATACGATCAGTGAACCAGACCAAAGGGGTTACGCTAAGGTTCGAATACGACCATATAGCCCCCGGTGGCTTTGGCATTGCGCCGATCAAGAGGGTACCGACAGCTATGTTCTCTTTGGTTCGAATACGACCTATGTTTGAACAGGAAGCCCCCAAATGACCTTGAGAGGTTTTTAACGACCCTGATTCGAATACGATCCAAGTTGGACCCAAAAGGGGTTAAGCTATGATTCGGATACGATCAAGAAGCCCCCAAGTGAGTTTGGCCTTGAGCCGATCAAGAGGGTTACGACAGCTATGCTCTCTTTGGTTCGAGTACGACCTATGTTTGAACAGGAAGCCCCCAAGTGACCATGATATTGCAGCTAGATTCGAATACGATCATAAGCTGGACCAAAAAAGGTTATACTGGATTCAAATATGATCAGCTCCTTAATAGTCATTTGAAAATAAGAAATAACAAAGATGTTGGGGAACGTAGTAATTTCAAAAAAAATCCTATGCACACGCAAGATCATGATGATGCATAGCAACGAGAGGGGAGAGTGTGATCTACGTACCCTTGTAGACCGACAGCGGAAGCGTTAGCACAACGCGGTTGATGTAGTCGTACGTCTTCACGGCCCGACCGATCAAGCACCGAAACTACGGCACCTCTGAGTTCTAGCACATGTTCAGCTCGATGACGATCCCCGGACTCCGATCCAGCAAAGTGTCGGGGAAGAGTTCCGTCAGCACGACGGCGTGGTGACGATCTTGATGTACTACCGTCGCAGAGCTTCGCCTAAGCACCGCTACAATATTATCGAGGACTATGGTGGAAGGGGGCACCGCACACGGCTAAGAATATGATCACGTGGATTAACTTGTGTGTCTAGGGGTGCCCCCTGCCCCCATATATAAAGGATCAAAGGGGGGGTGCGGCCGTCCAGGAGGAGGGCGCGCCAGGAGGAGTCCTACTCCCACCGGGAGTAGGATTCCCCCCATTCCTAGTTGGAATAGGATTCGGGAGGGGGAAAGAGGAGAGAGAGAAGGAAGGGGGGCGCCGCCCCCCTCTCCTTGTCCTATTCGGACTAGGGAGGAGGGGCGCGTGGCCCAGCCCTGGCCACCTCTCCTCTCTTCCACTAAAGCCCACTAAGGCCCATATACCTCCCGGGGGGTTCCGGTAACCTCCCGGTACTCCGATAAAATCCCGATTTCACCCGGAACACTTCCGATATCCAAATATAGGCTTCCAATATATCAATCTTTATGTCTCGACAATTTTGAGACTCCTCGTCATGTCCTTGATCACATCCGGGACTCCGAACAAACTTCGGTACATCAAAATGCATAAACTCATAATATAACTGTCATCAAAACCTTAAGCGTGCGGACCCTACGGGTTCGAGAACAATGTAGACATGACCGAGACACGTCTCCGGTCAATAACCAATAGCGGAACCTGGATGCTCATATTGGCTCCTACATATTCTACGAAGATCTTTTATCGGTCAGACCGCATAACAACATACCTTGTTCCCTTTGTCATCGGTATGTTACTTGCCCGAGATTCGATCGTCGGTATCTCAATACCTAGTTCAATCTCGTTACCGGCAAGTTTGTTTACTCGTTCCGTAATACATCATCTCACAACTAACTCATTAGTTGCAATGCTTGCAAGGCTTATGTGATGTGCATTACCGAGAGGGCCGAGAGATACCTCCCCGACAATCGGAGTGACCAATCCTAATCTTGAAATACGCCAACCCAACATGTACCTTTGGAGACACCTGTAGAGCACCTTTATAATCACCCAGTTACGTTGTGACATTTGGTAGCACACAAAGTGTTCATCCGGCAAACGGGAGTTGCATAATCTCATAGTCATAGGAACATGTATAAGTCATGAAGAAAGCAATAGCAACAAACTAAACGATCGGGTGCTAAGCTAATGGAATGGGTCATGTCAATCAGATCATTCATCTAATGATGTGATCCCATTAATCAAATAACAACTCTTTGTCCATGGTTAGGAAACATAACCATCTTTGATTAACGAGCTAGTCAAGTAGAGGCATACTAGTGACACTCTGTTTGTCTATGTATTCACACATGTATTATGTTTCCGGTTAATACAATTCTAGCATGAATAATAAACATTTATCATGATATAAGGAAATAAATAATAACTTTATTATTGCCTCTAGGGCATATTTCCTTTAGTCTCCCACTTGCACTAGAGTCAATAATCTAGATTACACAGTAATGATTCTAACACCCATGGAGCCTTGGTCCTGATGATGTTTTGCTTGTGGAAGAGGCTTAGTCAACGGGTCTGCTACATTCAGATCCGTATGTATCTTGCAAATCTCTATGTCTCCCACCTGGACTAGACCCCGGATGGAATTGAAGCGTCTCTTGATGTGCTTGGTTCTCTTGTGAAATCTGGATTCCTTTGCCAAGGCAATTGCACCAGTATTGTCACAAAAGATTTTCATTGGACCCGATGCACTAGGTATGACACCTAGATTGGGTATGAACTCCTTCATCCAGACTCCTTCATTTGCTGCTTCCGAAGCAGCTATGTATTCCGCTTCACACGTAGATCCCGCCACGACGCTTTGTTTAGAACTGCACCAACTGACAGCTCCACCGTTTAATGTAAACACGTATCTGGTTTGCGATTTAGAATCGTTCGGATCAGTGTCAAAGCTCGCATCAACGTTACCATTTACGATGAGCTCTTTGTCACCTCCATAAATGAGAAACATATCCTTAGTCCTTTTTAGGTATTTCAGGATGTTCTTGACCGCTGTCCAGTGATCCACTCCTGGATTACTTTGGTACCTCCCTGCTAGACTTATAGCAAGGCACACATCAGGTCTGGTACACAGCATTGTTGGGGAATGTAGCAGAAATTCAAAATTTTCCTACGTATCACCAAGATCTATCTATGGAGAGACTAGCAACGATGGGAAGGAGAGTGCATCTACATACCCTTGTAGATCGCTAAGCGAAAGCGTTCAAGTGAACGGGGTTGATGGAGTCGTACTCGTCGTGATTCAAATCACCGATGATCAAGTGCCGAACGCACGGCACCTCCGCGTTCAACACACGTACAGCCCGGTGACGTCTCCCACGCCTTGATCCAGCAAGGAGAGAGGGAGAGGTTGAGGAAGACTCCATCCAACAGCAGCACAACGGCATGGTGGTGGTGGAGGAGCGTGGCAATCCTGCAGGGCTTCGCCAAGCACCACGGGAGAGGAGAAGGACTTGGGAGAGAGGGAGGGCTGCACCAAAGGCATAAGGGGTGTCCAAGAGGCCCTCCTACCCCCACTATATATAGGGATCCCAAGGGGGGTGCGCCAGCCCTAGGAGATCCAATCTCCTAGGGGGCGGCGGCCAGGGGAGGTTTCCCTCCCCCCCAAGGCACCTAAGAGGTGCCTTCCCTCCTTGGGACTCTTCCTTAGGGTTCCCCCTTCACCCTAGGCGCATGGGCCATAAGGGAAGTGGTGCCCCAGCCCACTTTGGGCTGGATCCCTTCCCACTTCAGCCCATGGGACCCTCCGGGATAGGTGGCCCCACCCGGTGGGCCCCCGGGACCCTTCCGGTGGTCCCGGTACAATACCGATGACCCCGAAACTTGTCCCGATGGCCGAAATAGGACTTCCTATATATAAATCTTTACCTCCGGACCATTCCGGAACTCCTCGTGACGTCCGGGATCTCATCCGGGACTCCGAATAACATTCGGTAACCACATACAAACTTCCTTTACAACCCTAGCGTCATCGAACCTTAAGTGTGTAGACCCTACGGGTTCGGGAGACATGCAGACATGACTGAGACGTTCTCCGGTCAATAACCAACAGCGGGATCTGGATACCCATGTTGGCTCCCACATGTTCCACGATGATCTCATCGGATGAACCACGATGTCAAGGACTTAATCAATCCCGTATAGAATTCCCTTTGTCCAGCGGTATTTGTACTTGCCCGAGATTCGATCGTCGGTATCCGATACCTTGTTCAATATCGTTACCAGCAAGTCTCTTTACTCGTTCCGTAACACATCATCCCGTGATCAACTCTTTGGTCACATTGCGCATATGATGATGTCCTACTGAGTGGGCCCAGAGATACCTCTCCGTTTACACGGAGTGACAAATCCCAGTCTCGATTCGTGCCAACCCAACAGACACTTTCGGAGATACCTGTAATGCACCTTTATAGTCACCCAGTTACGTTGTGACGTTTGATACACCCAAAGCATTCCTATGGTATCTGGGAGTTGCACAATCTCATGGTCTAAGGAAATGATACTTGACATTAGAAGAGCTATAGCATACGAACTACACGATCTAGTGCTATGCTTAGGATTGGGTCTTGTCCATCACATCATTCTCCTAATGATGTGATCCCGTTATCAATGACATCCAATGTCCATGGTCAGGAAACCGTAACCATCTATTGATCAACGAGCTAGTCAACTAGAGGCTTACTAGGGACATGGTGTTGTCTATGTATCCACACATGTATCTGAGTTTCCTATCAATACAATTATAGCATGGATAATAAACGATTATCATGAACAAGGAAATATAATAATAACATAATTTATTATTGCCTCTAGGGCATATTTCCAACAGTCTCCCACTTGCACTAGAGTCAATAATCTAGTTCACATCGCCATGTGATTAACACTCACAGGTCACATCGCCATGTAACCAACATCCAAAGAGTTTACTAGAGTCAATAATCTAGCTCACATCACTGTGTGATTAACACTCAATGAGTTCTGGGTTTGATCATGTTGCTTGTGAGAGAGGTTTTAGTCAACGGGTCTGAACCTTTCAGATCCGTGTGTGCTTTACAAATCTTTATGTCATCTCCTAGATGCAGCTACCACGCTCTATTTGGAGCTATTCCAAATAACTGTTCTACTTGGAGTTATTCTAAATTGTTGCTCCATTATACGTATCCGGTATCTCTATCGGAGCTATCCGGATAGGTGTTAAGCTTGCATCGACGTAACCCTTTACGACGAACTCTTTTTACCACCTCCATGACCGAGAAAATTCCTTAGTCCACTAGTTACTAAGGATAACTTTGACCACTGTCCTGTGATCCATTCTTGGATCACTCTGGTACCCCTTGACTGACTCATGGCAAGGCACACTTCAGGTGCGGTACACAGCATAGCATACTGTAGAGCCTATGTCTTAAGCATAGGGGACGACCTTCGTCCTTTCTCTCTATTCTGCCGCGGTCGAGCTTTAAGTCTTAAATTCATACCTTACAACTCAGGCAAGAACTCCTTCTTTGACTGATCCATCTTGAACACCTTCAAGATCACGTCAAGGCATGTGCTCATTTGAAAGTACTATTAAGCGTTTTGATCTATCCTTATAGATCTTGATGCTCAATGCTCAAGTAGCTTAATCCAGGCTTTCCATTGAAAAACACTTTCCAAATAACCCTATATGCTTTCCAGAAATTCTACGTCATTTCCGATCAACAACATATATTCATCAGAAATTCTATAGTGCTCCCACTCACTTCTTTGGAAATACCAGTTTCTCATAAACTTTGTATACACCCAAAATGTTTGATCATCTCATCAAAGCATACATTCCAACTCCGAGATGCTTACTCCAGTCCTTAGAAGGATTGCTGGAGCTTTGCATACTTATTAGCATCTTTCAGGATTGACAAAACCTTCCGGTTGTATCACATACAACCTTTCCTCAAAAAAAACGTCGAGGAGACAATGTTTTGACATCCTATCTGCAAGATTTCATAAATAATGCAGTAATCACTAATATAATTCCAACAGACTCTTAGCATCGCTACGAGTGAGAAAGTCTCATCGTAGTCAACTCTTTGAACTTGTCGGAAAACAACTTAACGACAAGTCGAGCTTTCTTAATGGTGACATTTACCATCATTGTCCATCTTCCTTTTAAAATCCATCTACACTCAACAGCCTTACGACCATCAAGTAGTTCTTCCAAATTCTATACTTTGTTTTCATACATGGATCCTCTCTCGGATTATATGGCCTCAAGCCATTTATCGGAATCCGGGCCCACCATCGCTTCTCCATAGCTCGTAGGTTCATTGTTGTCTAGCAACATGACTTCCAAGATAGGATTACGTACCACTCTGAAGTAGTACGCATCCTTGTCATCCCACGAGGTTTGGGAGTGACTTGATCCGAAGTCTCATGATCAATATCATAAGCTTCCACTTCAACTGGTGTAGGTGCCACAGGAACAACTCTTTGTGCCCTGCTATACACTAGTTGAAGTAACGGTTCAATAACCTCATCAAGTCTCCACCATCCTCCCACTCAATTCTTTCGAGAGAAACTTTTCCTCGAGAAAGGACCCGATTCTAGAAACAATCCCTTATTGCCTTTGGATCCGAGACAGGAGGTATACCCAACTGTTTTGGGTGTCCTATGAAGATGCATTTATCCGCTTTGGGTTCGAGCTTATCAGCCTGAAATTTTTTCACATAAGCGTCGCAGCCCCAAACTTTTAAGAAATGACAGCTTAGGTTTCTCTAAACCATAGTTCATACGGTGTCATCTCATCGGAATTACATGGTGCCCTATTTAAAGTGAATGTGGTTGTCTCTAATGCCTAACCCATAAACTATTGTGGTAATTTGGTAAGAGACATCATGGTATGCATCATATCCAATAGGGTTCAGTTATGATGTTCGGACACACCATCACACTATGGTGTTCCAGGCTGTATCAGTTGTGAAACAATTTCCACAATGTCTTAATTCTGTGCCAAACTCGTAATTCAGATATTCATCTCTATGATCATATCATAGATATTTTATCCTCTTGTCACGACGATCTTTCAACTTCACCCTGAAATTACTTGAACCTTTCAATAATTCAGACTCGTGATTCATCAAGTAAATATACTCAACATCTACTCAAATCATCTGTGAAGTAAGAACATAACGATATCCACTACATGCCTCAGCACTCATTGGACTGCACACATCAAAAATGTATTACTTCCAACAAGTTGCTTTCTTGTTCCATCTTACTGAAAACGAGGCTTTCAGTCATCTTGCCCATGTGGTATGATTTGCATGTCTCAAGTGATTCAAAATCAAGCGAGTACAAAACGGTCCATTTGCGTGGAGTTTCTTCATGCATATATACCAATAGATCTGATTCGCATGTCCCAAACTTTTCAAAAACGAGTGAGCCCAAAGATCCATCAACATGGAGCTTCTTCATGCGTTTTATACCGATATGACTTACGTGGCAGTGCCACAAGTAGGTGGTACTATCATTACTATCTTTTGGCATGAACATGTGTATCACTACGATCGAGATTCAATAAACCATTCATTTTAGGTGTAAGACCATTGAAGGTATTATTCAAATAAACAGAGTAACCATTATTCTCCTTAAATGAATAACCGTATTGCTATAGACATAATCCAATCATGTCTATGCTCAACGCAAACACCAATCTCGATGGTAGAGGGAGCGTGCGATGCTTGATCATATCAACATTGAGAACACTTCCAACACATATCGTCAGCTCACCTTTAGCTAGTCTCCGTTTATTCCGTAGCTTTTATTTCGAGTTACTAACACTTAGCAACCGAACCGGTATCTAATACCCTGGTGCTACTAGGAGTACTAGTAAAGTACACATTAACATAATGTATATCCAATATACTTCTATCGACCTTGCCAGCCTTCTAATCTACCAAGTATCTAGGGTAATTCTGCTCCAGTGGCTGTTCCCTTTATTACAGAAGCACTTAGTCTCGGGTTTGGGTTCAACCTTGGGTTTCTTCACTAGAGCAGCAGTTGAATTGCCGTTTTATGAAGTATCCCTTCGTGCCCTTGCCCTTCTTGAAACTAGTGGTTTCACCAACCATCAACAATTGATGCTCCTTCTTGATTTCTACTTTTGTGGTGTCAAACATCACGAACATCTCAAGGATCATCATACATGTCCCCGATATATTATAGTTCATCACGAAGCTCTAGCAGCTTGGTGGTAATGACTTCAGAGAAACATCACTATCTTATATGGAAGATCAACTCCCACTTGATTCAAATGATTGTTGTACTCAGACAATCCGAGCACAAGCTCAACAATTGAGCTTTTCTCCTTAGTTTGCAGGTTAAGAAAATCGTCGTAGGTCTTATACCTCTTGACGTGGGCACGAGCCTGAAATCCCAATTTCAGCCCTCAAAACATCTCATATGTTTTGCGACGTTTCAAAACCGTCTTCGGTGCCTCAACTCTAAACCGTTTAATTGAACTATCACGTAGTTATCAAAACATGTATGTCAGATGTTCGCAACATCCACAGACGACGTTCAAGGTTCAGCACACTGAGCGGTGCATTAAGGACATAAGCCTTCTATGAAGCAATGAGGACAATCCTCAGTTTACGGACCTAGTCCGCATAATTGCTACTATCAACTTTCAACTAAATTTTCTCTAGGAACATATCTAAACAGTAGAACTGAAGCGCGAGCTACGACATAATTTGCAAAATCCTTTTTGACTATGTTCAGGATAATTAAGTTCATCTTATGAACTCCCACTCAGATAGACATCCCTCTAGTCATCTAAGTGATTACATGATCCGAGTCAACTAGGCCGTGTCCGATCAACACGTGAGACGGACTAGTCAACGTCGGTGAACATCTTCATGTTGATCGTATCTTCTATACGACTCATGCTCGACCTTTCGGTCTTCTGTGTTCCGAGGCCATGTCTGTACATGCTAGGCTCGTCAAGTTAACCCTAAGTGTTTTTGCATGTGTAAAACTGTCTTACACCCGTTGTATGTGAACGTAAGGATCCATCACACCCGATTAACACGTGGTGCTTAGAAACGACGAACTGTAGCAACGGTGCACAGTTAGGGGAGAACACTTCTTGAAATTTTAATGAGGGATCATCTTATTTACTACCGTCGTTCTAAGTAAACAAGATGCATAAACATAATAAACATCACATGCAATTATATAGTAGTGACATGATATGGCCAATATCATATAGCTCCTTCGATCTCCATCTTCGGGGCTCCATGATCATCTTCGTCACCGGCATGACACCATGATCTCCATCATCATGATCTCCATCATCGTGTCTTCTTGAAGTTGTCACGTCATCTATTACTTCTACTACTACAGCTAACGGTTAGCAATAAAGTAAAGTAATTACATGACGTTTATGTTGACACGCAGGTCATAAATAAATTAAGACAACTCCTATGGCTCCTGCCGGTTGTCATATTCATCGACATGCAAGTCATGATTCCTATTACAAGAACATGATCAATCTCATACATCACATATATCATTCATCACATCCTTTTGGCCATATCACATCACATAGCATACCCTGCAAAAACAAGTTAGACGTCCTCTAATTGTTGTTTGCATGTTTTACGTGGCTGCTATGGGTTTCTAGCAAGAACGTTTCTTACCTACGCAAAAACCACAACGTGATATGCCAATTGCTATTTACCCTTCATAAGGACCCTTTTCATCGAATCCGATCCGACTAAAGTGGGAGAGACAGACACCCGCCAGCCACCTAACGCAACTAGTGCATGTCAGTCGGTGGAACCTGTCTCACGTAAGAGTACGTGTAAGGTCGGTCCGGGCCGCTTCATCCCACAATGCCGCCGAATCAAGATAAGACTAGTAACGGCAAGCATATTGAACAAAATCAATGCCCACAACTACTTTGTGTTCTACTCGTGCAAAGAAACTACGCATAAACCTGGCTCTGATACCACTGTTGGGGAACGTAGCAGAAATTCAAAATTTTCCTACGTATCACCAAGATCTATCTATGGAGAGACTAGCAACGAGGGGAAGGAGAGTGCATCTACATACCCTTGTAGATCGCTAAGCGGAAGCGTTCAAGTGAACGGGGTTGATGGAGTCGTACTCGTCGTGATTCAAATCACCGATGATCAAGTGCCGAACGCACGGCACCTCCACGTTCAACACACGTACAGCCCGGTGACGTCTCCCACGCCTTGATCCAGCAAGGAGAGAGGGAGAGGTTGAGGAACACTCCATCCAACAGCAGCACAATGGCATGGTGGTGGTGGAGGAGCGTGGCAATCCTGCAGGGCTTCGCCAAGCACCACGGGAGAGGAGAAGGACTTGGGAGAGAGGGAGGGCTGCACCAAAGG
>NC_053024.1:625955942-625975355 GCF_003073215.2 Triticum urartu
TCAACCCAACAGACACTTTCGGAGATACCTGTAGTGCACCTTTATAGTCACCCAGTTACGTTGTGACGTTTGGTACACCCAAAGCACTCCTACGGTATCCAGGATTTACACGATCTCATGGTCAAAGGAAAAGATACTTGACATTGGAAAAGCTCTAGCAAACGAACTGCACGATCTTGCGCTATGCTTAGGATTGGGTCTTGTCCATCACATCATTCTCCTAATGATGTGATCCCGTTATCAATGACATCCAATGTCCATAGCAAGGAAACCATGACTATCTGTTGATCAATGAGCTAGTCAACTAGAGGCTTACTAGGGACATGTTGGTGTCTGTTATTCACACATGTATTACGATTTCTGGATAATACAATTATAGCATGAATAAAGACAATTATCATGAACAAAGAAATATAATAATAATGCTTTTATTATTGCCTCTAGGGCATATTTCCAACACTCTCCCACTTGCACTAGAGTCAATAATCTAGTTACATTGTGATGAATCGAACACCCATGGAATTCTGGTGTTGATCATGTTTTGCCCTAGGGAGAGGTTTAGTCAACGGATCTGCTACATTCAGGTCCGTATGTACTTTACAAATCTCTATGTCTCCATCTTGAACATTTTCACGAATGGAGTTGAAGCGACGCTTGATGTGCCTTGTCTTCTTGTGAAACCTGGGCTCCTTGGCAAGTGCAATAGCTCCAGTGTTGTCACAAAAGAGTTTGATTGGCCCCGACGCATTGGGTATGACTCCTAGGTCGGTGATGAACTCCTTCACCCATATTGCTTCATGTGCTGCCTCCGAGGCTGCCATGTACTCCGCTTCACATGTAGATCCCGCCACGACGCTCTGCTTGCAGCTGCACCAGCTCACTGCTCCACCATTCAACATATACACGTATCCGGTTTGTGACTTAGAGTCATCCAGATCTGTGTCGAAGCTAGCGTCGATGTAACCCTTTACGACGAGCTCTTCGTCACCTCCATAAACGAGAAACATGTCCTTTGTCCTTTTCAGGTACTTCAGGATATTCTTGACCGCTGTCCAGTGTTCCTTACCGGGATTACTTTGGTATCTTCCTACCAAACTTACGGCAAGGTTTACATCAGGTCTGGTACACAGCATGGCATACATAATAGATCCTATGGCTGAAGCATAGGGGATGACACTCATCTCTTCTTTATCTTTTGCCGTGGTCGGGCATTGAGCCGAGCTCAGTCTCACACCTTGCAAAACAGGCAAGAACCCTTTCTTGGACTGATCCATTTTGAACTTCTTCAAAATCTTATCAAGGTATGTGCTTTGTGAAAGACCTATGAGGCGTCTTGATCTATCTCTATAGATCTTGATGCCTAATATATAAGCAGCTTCTCCAAGGTCCTTCATTGAAAAACTCTTATTCAAGTAGGCCTTGATGCTGTCCAAGAGTTCTATATCATTTCCCATCAAAAGTATGTCATCTACATATAGTATGAGAAATGCTACAGATCTCCCACTCACTTTCTTGTAAACGCAAGCTTCTCCATAAGTCTGCGTAAACCCAAATGCTTTGATCATCTCATCAAAGCAAATGTTCCAACTCCGAGATGCTTGCACCAGCCCATAAATGGATCGCTGGAGCTTGCATACCTTGTCAGCATTCTTAGGATCGACAAAACCTTCCGGCTGCATCATATACAATTCTTCCTTAAGGAAACCATTAAGGAATGCCGTTTTGACGTCCATTTGACATATCTCATAATCGTAGAATGCGGCAATTGCTAACATGATTCGGACGGACTTTAGCTTCGCTACCGGTGAGAAAGTCTCATTGTAGTCAACTCCTTGAACTTGTCGATAACCCTTAGCGACAAGCCGAGCTTTATAGATGGTCACATTACCATCCGCGTCTGTCTTCTTCTTAAAGATCCATTTATTTTCTATGGCTCGCCGCTCAACGGGCAAGTCAGTCAAAGTCCACACTTCGTTTTCATACATGGATCCTATCTCGGAGTTCATGGCTTCTAGCCATTTGTCGGAATCCGGGCCCGTCATCGCTTCTTCATAGTTCGAAGGTTCACCGTTGTCTAACAACATGATTTCCAAGACAGGGTTGCCGTACCACTCTGGTGCGGAACGTGTCCTTGTGGACCTTCGAATTTCAGTAGGAGCTTGATCAGAAGTATCTTGATCATCATCATTAACCTCCTCTCTAGTCGGTGCTGGCACCTCAGGAACATTTTCTTGAGTTGCGCCATTTTCCGGTTCAAGAGGTAATACTTCATCAAGTTCTACTTTCCTTCCACTTCTTTCGAGAGAAACTCTTTCTCTAGAAAGGACCCATTCTTGGCAACAAAGATCTTGCCTTCGGATCTGAGGTAGAAGGTATACCCAGTAGTTTCTTTAGGGTATCCTATGAAGACGCATTTTTCCGACTTGGGTTCGAGCTTTTCAGGTTGAAGTTTCCTGACATAAGCATCGCATCCCCAAACTTTCAGAAACGACAACTTAGGTTTCTTACCAAACCATAATTCAAACGGTGTCGTCTCAACGGATTTCGACGGAGCCCTATTTAAAGTGAATGCGGGAGTCTCTAAAGCATACCCCCAAAAGGATAGTGGTAAATCGGCAAGAGACATCATAGATCGCACCATATCTAATAGAGTGCGATTACGACGTTCGAACACACCATTATGCTGAGGTGTTCCAGGCGGCGTGAGTTGTGAAACTATTCCACATTTTCTTAAGTGTGTGCCAAATTCGTGACTCAAGTATTCTCCTCCACGATCTGATCGTAGAAACTTGATTTTCCTGTCACGTTGATTCTCAACCTCACTCTGAAATTCCTTGAACTTTTCAAAGGTTTCAGACTTGTGTTTCATTAAGTAGACATACCCATATCTACTCAAGTCATCAGTGAGGGTGAGAACATAACGATAGCCACCGCGAGCCTCAACACTCATTGGACCGCACACATCAGTATGTATGATTTCCAATAAGTTGGTTGCTCGCTCCATTGTTCCCGAGAACGGAGTCTTGGTCATTTTACCCATGAGGCATGGTTCGCACGTGTCAAATGATTCATAATCAAGAGACTCTAAAAGTCCATCTGCATGGAGCTTCTTCATGCGTTTAACACCTATGTGACCAAGGCGGCAGTGCCACAAGTATGTGGGACTATCATTATCAACCTTACATCTTTTGGTACTCACACTATGAATATGTGTAGCAATACGCTCGAGATTCATTAAGAATAAACCATTTACCATAGGAGCATGACCATAAAACATATCTCTCATATAGATGGAACAACCATTATTCTCAGATTTAAATGAGTAGCCATCTCGAATTAAACGAGATCCCGATACAATGTTCATGCTCAAAGCTGGCACTAAATAACAATTATTGAGGTTTAAAACTAATCCCGTAGGTAAATGTAGAGGCAGCGTGCCGACGGCGATCACATCGACCTTGGAACCATTCCCGACGCGCATTGTCACCTCGTCCTTCGCCAGTCTCCGCTTATTCCGCAGCTCCTGCTTTGAGTTACAAATGTGAGCAACTGCACCGGTATCAAATACCCAGGAGCTACTACGAGTGCTGGTAAGGTATACATCAATTACATGTATATCACATATACCTTTTGTTTTGCCGGCCTTCTTGTCTGCTAAGTATTTGGGGCAGTTCCGCTTCCAGTGACCACTTTCCTTGCAATAAAAGCACTCGGTCTCGGGCTTGGGTCCATTCTTTGGCTTCTTCCCGGCAGCTTGCTTGCCGGGCGCGGCAACTCCCTTGCCGTCCTTCTTACAGTTCTTTTTACCCTTGCCTTCCTTGAACTTAGTGGTTTTATTGACCATCAACACTTGATGTTCCTTCTTGACTTCTACCTCTGCTGATTTCAGCATAGCAAATACTTCAGGAATGGTCTTCTCCATCCCCTGCATATTGAAGTTCATCACAAAGCTCTTGTAGCTCGGTGGAAGCGACTGGAGGATTCTGTCAATGACCGCATCATCCGGGAGATTAACTCCCAGCTGAGTCAAGCGGTTATGTAACCCAGACATAGTGAGTATGTGCTCACTGACAGAACTATTTTCCTCCATCTTACAGCTGAAGAATTTGTCGGAGACTTCATATCTCTCGACCCGGGCATGAGCTTGGAAAACCATTTTCAGCTCTTCGAACATCTCATATGCTCCATGTCTCTCAAAACGCTTTTGGAGCCCCGGCTCTAGGCTGTAAAGCATGCCGCACTGAACGAGGGAGTAGTCATCGGTACGTGCCTGCCAAGCGTTCATAACGTCTTGTTCTATAGGGAGAACAGGTGCGTCACCCAGCGGTGCTTGTAGGACATAATCTTTCTTGGCAGCTATGAGGATGATCCTCAGGTTCCGGACCCAGTCCGTATAGTTGCTGCCATCGTCTTTCAGCTTGGTTTTCTCTAGGAATGCGTTGAAGTTGAGGACTACGTTGGCCATTTGATCTACAAGACATATTGTAAAGATTTTAGACTAAGTTCATGATAATTAAGTTCATCTAATCAAATTATTCAATGAACTCCCACTTAGATAGACATCCCTCTTCTAGTCATCTAAGTATAACATGATCCAAGTCAACTAGGCCGTGTCCGATCATCATGTGAGACGGACTAGTCAACGTCGGTGAACATCTTCATGTTGATCGTATCTTCTATACGACTCATGCTCGACCTTTCGGTCTTCTGTGTTCCGAGGCCATGTCTATACACATGCTAGGCTCGTCAAGTTAACCCTAAGTGTTTTGCATGTGTAAAACTGTCTTACACCCGTTGTATGTGAACGTAAGGATCTATCACACCCGATCATCACGTGGTGCTTCGAAACGACGAACTTTAGCAACGGTGCACAGTTATAGCAACGGTGCACAGTTAGGGGAAAACACTTCTTGAAATTGTTGTGAGGGATCATCTTATTTACTACCGTCGTTCTAAGCAAACAAGATGAAAAACATGATAAACATCACATGCAATCAAATAATAATAGTGACATGATATGGCCAATATCACACAGCTCCTTTGATCTCCATCTTGGGGCTCCATGATCATCTTGTCACCGGCATGACACCATGATCTCCATCATCATGATCTCCATCATTGTGTCTCCATGAAGTTGCTTGCCAACTATTACTTCTACTACTATGGCTAACGCGTTTAGCAATAAAGTAAAGTAATTTACATGGTGTTTCTCAATGACACGCAGGTCATACAAAAATAAAGACAACTCCTATGGCTCCTGCCGGTTGTCATACTCATTGACATGCAAGTCGTGATTCCTATTACAATAGCATGAACATCTCATACATTACATATAGATCATTCATCATTCATCACAACTTTGGCCATATCATATCACAAAGCACTTGCTGCAAAAACAAGTTAGACGTCCTCTAATTGTTGTTGCATGTTTTACGTGGCTGAAGTAGGGTTCTAGCAAGAACGTTTTATTACCTACGTGAAATCCACAACGTGATTTGTCAACTTCTATTTACCCTTCATAAGGACCCTTTTCATCGAATCTGCTCCAACTAAAGTAGGAGAGACAGACACCCGCCAGCCACCTTATGCAACTTGTGCATGTTAGTCGGTGGAACCGGTCTCACATAAGCGTACGTGTAAGGTTGGTCCAGGCCGCTTCATCCCACAATACCGTTGAAGCAAGATAAGACTAGTAGCGGCAAGAAAGTTGACAACATCTACGCCCACAACAAATTGTGTTCTACTCGTGCAAGAAGAACTACGCATAGACCTAGCTCATGATGCCACTGTTGGGGAACGTAGCAGAAAACAAAAATTTTCCTACGGTTTCACCAAGATCCATCTATGAGTTCATCTAGCAACGAGTGATTAGATGCATCTACGTACCTTGTAGATCGCGAGCGGAAGCGTTCAAAGAACGGGGATGAGGTAGTCGTACACGACGTGATCCAAATCACTGGAGATCCTAGCACCGAACGGACGGCACCTCCGCGTTCAACACACGTACGGAACAGCCACGTATCCTCCTTCTTGATCCAGCAAGGGGAGAGGAGAGGTTGAGGGAGATGGCACCAGCAGCAGCACGACGGCGTGGTGTTGATGGAGCTGCAGTACTCCGGCAGGGCTTCGCCAAGCGCTATGGAGGAGGAGGAGGTGTTGGAGAGGGAGAAGGAGGCAACCAAAGGCGTGGATGAAAAGCCCTCCTACCCCCACTATAATAGGAGGGCCAAGGGGGGGGGCGCCGGCCCTAGGAGATCCAATCTCCTAGGGGGGTGCGGCCAAGGGGGAGGAATCCCTCCTCCCCAAGGCACCTAGGAGGTGCCTTCCCCTCCTAGGACTCTTCCTCCCTTGAAACCCTAGGCGCATGGGCCTCTTGGGGCTGGTTCCCTTGGCCCATGTAGGCCAAGGCGCACCCCCTACAGCCCATGTGGCCCCCCGGGACAGGTGGCCCCACCCGGTGGACCCCCGGGACCCTTCCGGTGGTCCCGATACAATACCGATAAACCCGAAACTTGTCCCGATGCCCGAAACAGGACTTCCCATATATAAATCATTACCTACGGACCATTCCGGAACTACTCGTGACGTCCGGGATCTCATCCGGGACTCCGAACAACATTCGGGTTACTGCATATACATATCCCTACAACCCTAGCGTCACCGAACCTTAAGTGTGTAGACCCTACGGGTTCGGGAGACAGGCGGACATGACCGAGACGGCTCTCCGGTCAATAACCAACAGTGGGATCTGGATACCCATGTTGGCTCCCACATGCTCCAAGATGATCTCATCGGATGAACCACGATGTCGAGGATTCAAGCAACCCCGTATGCAATTCCCTTTGTCAATCGGTATGTTACTTGCCCGAGATTCGATCGTCGGTATCCCAATACCTCGTTCAATCTCGTTACCGGCAAGTTACTTTACTCGTACCGTAATGCATGATCCCGTGACCAGACACTTGGTCACTTTGATCTCATTATGATGATGCATTACCGAGTGGGCCCAGTGATACCTCTCCGTCATACGGAGTGACAAATCCCAGTCTCGATCTGTGTCAACCCAACAGACACTTATACTTTCGGAGATACCTGTAGTATACCTTTATAGTCACCCAGTTACGTTGTGACGTTTGGTACACCCAAAGCACTCCTACGGTATCCGGGAGTTACACGATCTCATGGTCTAAGGAAAGATACTTGACATTGGAAAAGCTCTAGCAAACGAACTACACGATCTTGTGCTATGCTTAGGATTGGGTCTTGTCCATCACATCATTCTCCTAATGATGTGATCTCGTTATCAATGACATCCAATGTCCATAGTCAGGAAACCATGACTATCTGTTGATCAACGAGCTAGTCAACTAGAGGCTTACTAGGGACATGTTGGTGTCTGTTATTCACACATGTATTACGATTTCTGGATAATACAATTATAGCATGAATAAAGACAATTATCATGAACAAAGAAATATAATAATAATGCTTTTATTATTGCCTCTAGGGCATATTTCCAACAACTACTACTTCAAGATCACCAAGAGCGGCCACATGGCCGACCTCAAGGAGAAGTTCAAGAGGATGTGTAAGTTCAATGAATTCCATTCCTTTCTTATTTGCCGTATCTTTTGTGCCTTCTCTCAGATGGACATTGAGGGAGTCCTGGATTAGGGGGTCGCCGGACAGCCGGACTATGTCCTTTGGCCGGACTGTTGGACTATGAAGATACAAGATTGAAGACTTCGTCCCGTGTCCGAATGCGACTCTCCTTGGCGTGGAAGGCACGCTTGGCAATACGGATATGTAGATCTCCTCCCTTGTAACCGACTTTGTGTAACCCTAGCCCCCTCCAGTGTCTATATAAACCGGAGGGTTTAGTCTGTAGGATAACATACAATCATACCATAGGCTAGCTTCTAGGGTTTAGCCTGTACGATCTCGTGGTAGATCAACTCTTGTAATACTCATATCATCAAGATCAATCAAGCAGGACGTAGGGTTTTACCTCCATCGAGAGGGCCCGAACCTTGGTAAACATCGTGTCCCCTGCCTCCTGTTACCATCCACCTTAGACGCGCAGTTCGGGACCCCTACCCAAGATCCGCCGGTTTTGACACCGACATTGGTGCTTTCATTGAGAGTTGCTCTGTGCCAGTACCATAAGGCTTGATGGCTCCTTCGATCATCGGTAACGATGCGGTCCAGGGTGAGGCTTTCCTCCCCGGACAGATCTTCGTATTCGGCGGCTTCGCACTGCAGGCCAACTCGCTTGGCCATCTGGAGCAGACCGAGAGATACGCCCCTGGCCATCAGGTCAGGTTCGGAAACTTAAACTACACTGCCGATATCCGCGGAGACTTGATCTTTGACGGATTCCAGCCCATGTCAGGTGCGCCGCACGATCACGACGATCATGATTTAGCTCTACCATCGGACAGTGTTCGAGAGATCGCATCTGCAACTACTCCGGCCCTTAATCCAGAGCAAATTGCACCATCGAGGATGGGTGGATAGACCCCACCATGGAGGCCGCACTCTTAGTGGCGATAGAGCCGGATTCTGACTTCACCCCTTGCAAGAGCCGTGTTGCCAAACCACTGGATTCGTCCCCGGCCACGGGCTCCGAACCGCCTGCATCCGTGCCCATTGAATCCGATTGGGCACCGATCATGGAGTTTACCTCCGCGGATATCTTTCACCACTCGCCTTCCGACGACATGCTAAATTCATTAAGGTCTCTCTCTCTGTCAGGAGAACCTTGGCCGAACTATGTCTGGCTAGGATGGGATGCGGACGACAAAGAAATTCGCTCCCCACCCACCACCCACTTAGTAGCCACTATCGATGATTTAACCGACATGCTCGACTTCGACTCCGAAGACATCGACGGTATGGACGACGATGCAGGAGACAAACAGGAACCACCGCCCACAGGGCGCTGGACCGCCACCTCATCATATGATATATACATGGTGGATACCCCCAAAGAAAACAATGGCGACGAGACAACGAGGGATGACCCTTCCGAGAAGCAACCCAAGCGCCGACGTCAGCGGCGCCGCTCTAAGTCCCGCCATAGCAAAATTAGTGATACCAGCACAAGAGATAATAACACTCCAGATAGTGGCGGAGACGACAACAATCCCCCCCAGCTCGATTTAGAGCGGGAGAGCGAACAAGCTAGCCCTCCAGAGCGGGCAGCAGATGGAGAATCGGAGGGGGACAATTACATGCCTCTCTCCGAAGACGAGGTGAGCCTCGGTGATGAAGAATTTATCGTGCCTGGGGATCCCGTCGAGCAGGAGCGCTGCAAGCGTAGGCTTATGGCCACAGCAAATAGCTTGAAGAAAAAGCAACAACAGCTTCAAGCTGATCAAGACTCTGCTAGCAGATAGATGGACCGAAGTCTTGCGGCTGAGGAATACGAACTTGAGCGCCCCTCCAAGAGTTTCCCAAAGTGCAGGTTGCTACCTCAACTCGAGGAGGAAGCATTGAAACCTACATCACCAGTGTACGATGCGGCTGACCGGCCACCTCGTGGCCGAGCCAGAGAGGCGTTCCAGCCTGAGGTCCAGCCTGCAAGGCTGCACCCCGCCGCCACTCAAACAAAAATACCAATGTAACGTCCCAGATATACTTTCCATATTTGTATCCAACTCTTGCCGTTTCCGGCGTTAACTTATATTTATTTCTCGGGTTCGGGTCTTCGTCTCCGTGTGTTGTTTTCGTTTTTCGTGCATCGCATATCATGTCATCTCGTGCATTGCATTTGCATACATGTTCATCTCATGCATTCGAGCATTTTCCCCGTTGTCCGTTTTGCATTCCGGCGCTTCGTTCTCCTCCGGTGGTCATTTCTAGCTTTCTTTCGTGTGTGGGGATTAAACATTTCCGGATTGGACCGAGACTTGCCATGCGGCCTTGGTTTACTACCGGTAGACCGCCTGTCAAGTTTTGTATCATTTGGACTTCGTTTGATACTCCAACGGTTAACCGAGGGACCGAAAAGGCCTCATGTGTGTTGCAGCCCAACACCCCCCAAATTTGGCCCAAAACCCATCAAACTCTGCTCCATGTCCTAGAGCGTTCGATCACGATCGCGTGGGCGAAAACCGCACCTCATTTGGACTCTCCTAGCCCTACTTATGCCTATATATACCCCCTCCATTTTCGGATCTCGTCTTCCCCCTCGAACCCTAGCTCTAAAAAAAAGAGATCGGATCCCGCGCGCCGCCGGACATTTCTTCCACCGACGGACGTGTCCGCTGCACCCGCCGCCGCCACGTGGCACGCGCCCATTCGCCGCCGCCTCGCGCCCACATCGCCGCCGACCGGCCCGCCAGGCCCGCGGGAAGCCCCCGCGGCCCAGCCGCCTCGCCCCGCCGCCTGGTGACCCGCGCCTCCTTCCGCCGCCGCCTCGCTCAACTCCGGCGCCGACGCCGCCATCGCCGCCCGCCGCCGACGCGCCTCACCGCCGCCCCGCTCCAACTCCGGCGGGCGAGCCCGCCACGGCCACCGCCGCACTCGCCCGCGCCGCCTCCCCGCCGGCCGGCCGCGCCCCTCACCGCCCCGGCCGTCTCCTCCTCCTCCGGCCGGCGTGCCGCATCAAGTCCGGCAAGGCTCCGGCGAGCTCGGATCTCCTCGCCTCGGTTCGCGTGCCCGCCGGTCAAACCCTAGATCTGGGTAGTTTTTTTTTCACTAAGTCCCTAAACTTTTTCAGTCCATGATGCCCTGTTCGAGGCCCCGTAACTTTGCATCCGTAGCTCCATTTGGGCATATAATATATCAAAATCTTCGCTCGATGAGTACATTCATTTCATTCCATTGCATCATTTTCATTTGAGTTCATCTTGATTGCCCAAAATGCTGTTAGAAAGGAGGCTTCGTGAGTTAATTGTCAGATCTGCTAGTTCATCTTAGACTTTTGTCATTTTTTGTCATGATTATTGTGTGCATGCTATGCCTGTGAGTCCTTCATGTGTTTTGTTAAGCATTTTGTCTTATTTCCAGAGGTGCAACCCATGATTTTTAGGATGTGTGGTGACTTGTGCAAGCTTGCAAAGAGAGGCACCCGGGAAATCTGTTTTCAGAGACTTAGTTGTTTTCACTAAGTCTGGGATATTTTAGTTCATGATGCATATGTTCAGCTTGTTTCCTAATGATCGTGCCTCTTTTGAGGATGATCAGTAAGGGACTTTTGCTATTCATGTTATTGCTCTATCATCCATGTCTTTATTTGCAATTATGGAGCACCATAGCTTGAGTCAATCGAGCTCTACTTTTGCTTCGTGGTGAATCTGGGCAGATCGTCAACTCGTTTGCGATTTTGCCGGCGTTGTTGTAGTTTGATCCGTGCATGCTATGCCATTGTTCTTGCCATGTATAGCTTTGTATTTTGTGCCTTCTTAATGCTGTATGCTTTCCTTTGCCATGACTTGCACCGTGGTGAGTGCATCGAGCTCGTTTACATGCCTTCGTGAGTTATATCTCAGCATGTCTCAGTTTTCACTAAGTCTGAAAACTGATTGTGTTTTAGCTATGTTCGTGTGCCCGTTAATATATTTTGTGATCCCTTTTGGCCCCAGGTCACTTTAGGACTTTTGTTAAGCTTGTTTAGTAGCTCCATTAATATTCTTACTTGTCATTGTTCAGGTCATGTACCATGTTGTTTTGCTGCTCCGAAGAGAGCATCGTGATCTGAAATTACAGACTAGTGTTAATTTCACTAAGTCTGGAATCTGTTTTGCATTTGCGTTTTTGCCATGCTTGTTTGAACCTCTTAATGGATGAATTTGCCGTCTCACTGCTAGTGTTTTGTTAACCATCTTGTGTACATCACTGCCATGTATTTTGTTTTTATGTTTGGTGGCTGTAGCATGTTCATTTCGCTGCATTTAGATGCCTACTTGCTGTAAATCGCAGACCGGTGTCATATCTTAAAACGCTTGCCATTTCCAAACCGTAACTCCGATTCCAACGATCTTTATATCGTTTTCAAGCGATTTCATCCCCTCTATCCATTGGCACCCTTGGAATTCCAAGTTGAGGCCAGGTTCATGCATTTCCTGTCATATCTTGCATTTTGCATCCCGCATCGCATCCCGCATAGCATATCATCATTTCATCATATTGCTTGGTCTTGCACGTGGTTGATTGTATCCTTGTTGCTTGTTTGTCTTGTTGGGTAGAGCCGGGAGACGAGTTCGCTACCGAGGAGCCCGTTGAGTTTGCTTGTGAGGATCCAGTCAACTTGACAACTGTGCAGGCAAGATGATCATACCCTCGAAATCACTACTATCTTTGCTATGCTAGTTTGCTCGCTCTTGCTTATGCCAATGCTACGATGCCTACTTTTGCTTGTCAGCCTCCTAATTGCCATGTCAACCTCTAACCCACCTTGTCCTAGCAAACCGTTGATTGGCTATGTTACCGCTTTGCTCAGCCCCTCTTATAGCGTTGCTAGTTGCAGGTGAAGATTGGAGCCGTTCCTTGTTGGAACATTTATTTACTTGTTGGGATATCATTATATGGCTGTGTTATTTTAATGCATCAATATACTTGGTAAAGGGTGGAAGGCTCGGCCTCTCGCCTAGTGTTTTGTTCCACTCTTGCCGCCCTATTTCCGTCATATCGGTGTTATGTTCCCGGATTTTGCGTTCCTTACGCGGTTGGGTTATAATGGGAACCCCTTGATATTTCGCCTTGAATTAAAGCTTCCAGCAATGCCCAACCTTGGCTTTACCATTTGCCACCTAGCCCTTTTTTCCCTTGGGTTCTGCAGACTCAAGGGTCATCTTATTTTTAACCCCCCCCCGGGCCAGTACTCCTCTGAGTGTTGGTCCAACCGAGCGATGTCCGGGGCTACCAGGGGCAACTCTGGGCTGGCCTACCCGTCGTCTTGCTCATCTGAGTGTGCCCTGAGAAAGAGATATGTGCAGCTCCTAATCGGGATTTGTCGGCACATTCGGGCGGTGTTGCTGGACTTGTTTTAACCTGTCAAATTGGCTTGTTGTACCAGGTTACCGAGTCTGATCGGTGTGTCTCGGGTGGAGGTCTATTCCTTCGTTGACCGTGAGAGCTTGTCATGGGCTAAGTTGGGACTCCCCTGCAGGGATTGAACTTTCGAAAGCCATGCCCGCGGTTATGGGCAGATGGGAATTTGTTAATATCCGGTTGTAGACAACGTAAACCTTAATTAATTAAAATGAATCAACTGAGTGTGTTACCATGATGGCCTCTTTTCGGCGGAGTCCGGGAAGTGGACACGGTGTTGGAGTAATGCTTGCGCAGGTTGTTCCTTCTAGTTTCTCGCTCGCGCTTTGCCTCCTCTTCTCGCTCTCCTTTGCGAATAAGTTAGCCACCATATATGCTAGTCGCTTGCTGCAGCTCCACATATACTTGCCTTATCCTATCCTATAAGCTTAAATAGTCTTGATCGCGTGGGTGCGAGATTGCTGAGTCCTTGTGACTCACAAATACTACAATTCCAGATGCAGGTCCAGGTGATTCCGCTCCAGGTGACGAGTACGAGCTCAAGTGGGAGTTCGACGAGGACTCTCAGCGTTATTATGTTTCCTTTCCCGATGATCAGTAGTGGTGCCTAGTTGGGATTCGATTCAGGGCCTTGTCGCATGTTGGGTTCTTTTCCATTTTGGCGCCGTAGTCGGGCCATGAGTGTTTGCTTGATGGATGTTATTTATGTACTCTGATGTGACGTGGCGAGTGTAAGCCAACTATGTTATCTCCCCCTTTTATTATGTATTACATGGGATGTTGTAATGATTGCCTGACTTGCGACATTGCTTTCAATGCGGTTATGTCTCTAAGTCGTGCCTCGACACGTGGGAGCTATAGCCGCATCGAGGGCGTTACAAGTTGGTATCAGAGCCGACCCTCGAACCCTTCCCCGACCTTAGGAGCCCCATTGCTTGATCGTCTTAGCAGCCGAGTTGTGTCTAGAAAAAAAATGTTTTGAGTCATTTAGGAATTATATATCGGAGAGTTTAGGAATTCTTTTTACTTCCCAGTCTCCTCATCGCTCTGGTAAGGCATCCTGACGTAGAGTTTTGACTCTTCTCTTCTCAAATTTCACTAAAAAAATTTAGGATCACGCGAGTATCTTGGTTTTGTTCCGATGGTTTTGTGACGAGAACATTGTTCTTGGTGCCTCCTGTCTTTAGGGGTTGTGGCAGTGTCCCGGGGAGTTGAGCTCCGAGGTGTTGTCGTCACAATTTTATCATTGCAATTCCGGTATACTTGAGATATGTGCGCGACATCGAAAATCTCTTTTATGCAGTTCGTTGGTGAGATAACCTCGACGCCACCCAGTACTGGGGCGGGAGTTCGGTAGTATCGCCATAACTTGTATAACGGATGCTTTTCGAAGGTTGAGATAGATGGTTTCCGAAGGTTTCTTGGTTATGTGTTGAAGGATGGATACAGCTGGATGTAGGATTGCTAGCTTGAGTGAGATATTATGCTCCCCTGTATCCCCAACACCTGATTGCATAACCGGGAAAATTTCGGGAATTTCATAGGTGGGAATTCAAGTAGCCTTAGGATATCTTTCCGACAGATGTATGATATGAAATTGGGGTTCGACGTCTAGTGGTTCGCCTATTCACGGTCGATTTTACAGTGGTCTCGTTGTGTCTTAAAGAGTCCTTGGCTATGCTGACTCGGGGACGCTTCGTATGTCATGTGCACTGCCTTGTACATGATGGTGCTGTACGATCAAGCCCGTGTAGGTACCACCACGAAAACTTCGGACGAAATTTCTATCATGTATTTGTTCTGGCTTATTCCGCAAGCCAACCCTTGGTTTTATTTCGAGTTGTGGCATTCGTTTTGCTTCGACGTCATATGTTGATTCCATCCCTCGTTGTTGTACCCCCTTCTACCTGATTCTTCGTGGCTTCGCAATTTAGGAATATGTGACCACTTCAAGAGAAATGCATTCGTTCATTTTGTTCAGATGTGAAGACTTTATGTTGCAATTTTCATTCCGTTGGTTTCAGCTTCATTTATCTGTCTATGTGCTAACGGTGGTCAACCTCTTCAGGATGGCTCCCGCTAAGAGCACCAGTCAGAACTAGAATCAAGATCCGCCACCGCCTCCACCTCCTCCAGAGGCATGGCAAGCTGTGATGGCCGCAACCAATGCAAACACTCAGCTGATCATGCAAATTATCCAAGAGCGCAATCAAGGCAGTCAAGGGTCACTATGCCAACAAGTGTTTCAACCAGAGGCGTCTTCCTCCTCCTCCTCCTGTCAGGTCGGCAAGTACAGCTGTGGTCAAGCATAACCCCAAGTCCGCCAAGGTCAACTTGCTGAATGCAGCTCAGGCAGAGGAATCACCAGATGTGATCATGGGTAACCTTCCTGTTAATGACATTCCCACAAGAGTTCTTTTTGATACTGGTGCATCTTTATCATTTTTGTCGAAGCCTTTTGCATCCATGCATGATGTTCATACTATTGATTTGCCTAAGTCGATAGCGGTTTCTTCTCCGGGTTTGTTCATGAACACCAAAATGATGGCTCCGGATGTTTCTATCACATTGGGTGACTACAAGTTTCTTTCTTCTCCTATGGTGCTTGGTAACTCGGATATTGATCTTATTCTCGGGATGGATTGGCTTTCTAAGCACAAGGCACATCTTGATTGTGCAGCCAGGCAGATTCTATTGACTCATTCGTCTGAGGATGCAATTATCTTTGCCGCTCGGGATAATACCATTCGTCTGTCTTCTCTCAATGAGAAGGGTGAATTGGATGCCATCTCGCAAATTCCAGTCGTTTGCGAATATCAAGACGTCTTTCCAGAAGAGCTCCCAGGAATGCCTCCGCACCAGCCAGTTGAATTCGTTATTGAACTTGAGCCTGGCACGGAACCTGTGTGCAAACGTCCTTACAAGCTCGGACCTGAAGAGTTGAAGGAGTTGAAGAAGCAACTCGATGAGCAAGAAAGATTGGGTCTCATCCGGCCTAGTACCTCTCCGTGGGGTTGTGGTGTTCTTTTTGTGAAGAAGAAGGATGGAACGGACCGACTTTGTGTTGATTACCGTCCAGTGAACAAGAAGACCATCAAGAACAAATACCCACTTCCCAACATCAATGAACTGTTCGAACAACTCAAAGGTGCTCAAGTATTCTCCAAGCTTGATCTCCGTATGGGTTATCACCAGATTCGCATTCGTGAAGAAGATATTCCCAAGACAGCATTCAGAACAAGCTTTGGTTCATATGAATACACTGTCATGTCTTTTGGCCTCGCCAACGCTCCTCCGACGTTCTCTCGCATGATGAATTTCATCTTCAACGCCTACACCAATGACTTCGTTTTGGTCTATCTCGATGACATTCTGGTTTTCTCCAAGAACAAGGAAGATCATGCCAAGCACTTGCGTTTGATTCTCGATAAGCTCAGGGAACATCAGTTCTACGCCAAGTTCTCCAAGTGCGAATTTTGGCTCGATGAGGTTCTTTATCTTGGTCATATCATCTCTGCCAAGGGCATTTCCGTGAATCCCGAGAAGGTATCCGCAATTGTGAATTGGGAACCTCCTCAGAACGTAAAGCAACTCCGCAGTTTTCTCGGTCTCGCAAGCTATTGCCGAAGATTCGTTGAAAACTTTTCCAAGATCGCGAAGCCTCTCTCAAATCTTCTTCAGAAGCACGTCAAGTATGTTTGGTCTCCGGAGTGTGATATTGCTTTCAACACTTTGAAAGAGAAATTGATCACTGCTCCAGTTCTGACTCCGCCTGATGAATCCAAGCCGTACGAGGTCTTTTGTGATGCCTCTCTCCAAGGTCTTGGCACAGTATTGATGCAAGAGAAGAAAGTTGTCGCTTATACATCTCGCCAGTTGAAGCCTAATGAGAAGAACTACCCCACTCATGATCTCGAGTTGGCGGCAGTTGTGCATGCTCTTTTGACTTGGAGACATCTTCTATTGGGAAGAAAAGTGGACATTTTCACTGATCACAAGAGTCTCAAGTACATCTTCACTCAGCCTAATCTCAACCTAAGGCAAACTCGATGGGTCGAAATGATTCAAGAGTATAATCCGAGTATTGAGTATACTCCAGGCAAGGCCAATGTGATTGATGACGCTTTGAGCAGAAAGGCCTATTGCAACAGTCTGATTCTCAAGCCTTATCAACCCGAGCTTTGTGAAGCTTTCCGCAAGCTGAATCTTCAAGTTGTTCCTCAAGGTTTCCTCGCCAACCTCCAAGTTTCTCCTACCTTGGAAGACCAGATTCGCCAAGCCCAACTTCTTGATGCTATGGTGAAAAAGGTGAAGATTGGGATTGCCAAGAGTCAGTCCAAGTACAAGTGTTACCGACTTGATGACAAGGACACTCTCTTCTTCGAGGATCGAATTGTTGTGCCCAAAGGTGAACTTCGTAAAGTGATCAAGAATGAGGCTCACAATTCTCTCCTCTCCATCCACCCTGGGAGCACGAAGATGTATCAGGACCTTAAGCAAGCTTATTGGTGGACTCGAATGAAGCGCGAGATCGCTCAATTCGTGAATGAGTGTGATGTCTGCAGAAGAGTGAAGGCAGAACACCAAAGGCCAGCTGGTCTCCTCCAACCTCTTGCCATTCCAGAATGGAAGTTTGACCACATTGAATGGACTTCGTGACTGGGTTTCCAAAGTCCAAGCGTGGCAATGATGCTATATTTGTTGTCATCGACAAGCTCACCAAAGTGGCTCATTTTCTGCCTATCAAAGAGTCGATCACTGCAGCTCAATTGGCGGAACTCTATACCTCTCGCATTGTCTCTCTGCACGGTATTCCTCAAGTGATATCTTCAGACCGTGGCAGCATCTTTACCTCGAAGTTTTGGGATTCTTTCCAGAAGGCCATGGGCACCAACATCCGCTTCAGCACTGCTTTCCATCCTCAAACAAGCGGTCAAGTCGAGTGTGTCAACCAGATTCTTGAAGATATGCTCAGGGCTTGTGTGATCTCCTTCGGCATGAAGTGGGAGGATTGTCTTCCTTATGCTGAATTCTCATACAACAACAGTTTTCAAGCAAGTTCGGGCAAGGCCCCATTTGAAATTCTGTATGGCAGGAAGTGCCGTACCCCTCTCAACTGGTCTGAAACCAGTGAACGTCAGCTGCTGGGTAATGACTTAATCACAGAAGCAGAAGAAATGTGCAAAGTCATTCGTGATAACCTCAAAGCAGCCCAATCCCGCCAGAAGAGCTACTATGATAGTAAGCACCGTGATTTGGCTTTCGAGATCGGAGATCATGTTTACCTCCGTGTCTCTCCTATGAAAGGTACTCGTCGCTTCGGTATCAAAGGGAAGCTTGCCCCTAGATACGTGGGACCTTTCAAGATTATCAGCAAGAGAGGCGACCTCGCCTATCAACTCGAGCTTCCTTCAAACTTTGCAAATGTTCATGATGTGTTCCACGTCTCTCAACTCCGAAAGTGCTTCAAGACGCTTGAACGCACCGTCAACTTTGAGGACATTGAGCTCCAAGAAGATCTCTCCTATCGTGAGCACCCAGTTGCTATTCTTGAAGAGACTGAACGCAAGACTCGCAACAAGTCAATCAAATTTCTCAAAGTCAAGTGGTCTCACCATTCCGACCGTGAAGCTACCTGGGAACGCGAGGATCACCTCCGTTCTGAGTACCCGGAGTTCTTTCAGTCCTAGATCTCGGGACGAGATCTTTTTGTAGTGGTGGAGTGTTGTAACGCCCCAGATATACTTTCCATATTTGTATCCAACTCTTGCCGTTTCTGGTGTTAACTTATATTTATTTCTTGGGTTCGGGTCTTCGTCTCCGTGTGTTGTTTTCGTTTTTCGTGCATCGCATATCATGTCATCTCGTGCATTGCATTTGCATACATGTTCATCTCATGCATTTGAGCATTTTCTCCGTTGTCCGTTTTGCATTCCGGCGCTTCGTTCTCCTCCGGTGGTCATTTCTAGCTTTCTTTCGTGTGTGGGGATTAAACATTTCCGGATTGGACCGAGACTTTCCATGCGGCCTTGGTTTACTACCGGTAGACCGCCTGTCAAGTTTCGTATCATTTGGACTTCGTTTGATACTCCAACGGTTAACCGAGGGACCGAAAAGGCCTCATGTGTGTTGCAGCCCAACACCCCCCAAATTTGGCCCAAAACCCACCAAACTCTGCTCCATGTCCTAGAGCGTTCGATCACGATCGCGTGGGCGAAAACCGCACCTCATTTGGACTCTCCTAGCCCTACTTATGCCTATATATACCCCCTCCATTTTCGGATCTCGTCTTCCCCCTCGAACCCTAGCTCTAAAAAAAAATCTTCGCCTCGATGAGTACATCATTTCATTCCATTGCATCATTTTCATTTGAGTTCATCTTGATGCCCAAAATGCTGTTAGAAGGAGGCTTCGTGA
>NC_053024.1:625976355-625996335 GCF_003073215.2 Triticum urartu
ATATCTTTTGAGCTATGTAGTTTTGCTCTATGTGGTTCACTTAGATCTTTTAGAGCACGGTGGTGGATTCGTTTTAAACAAACTATTGATCTCTCATGCTTCACTTAAATTATGTTGAGAGTCTCTTAATAGCATGGTAATTTGCTTAATAATAATATGCTTGGTATTCAAGATTTGTGAAACTTTCTTTTGAGTGAGTTGAATACTAAGAAAAGATTGAAGCATGATAATTGTTTTGAGATATGGAGGTGATAATATTAGAGTCATGCTAGTTGAGTAGTTGTGAATTTAAAGAATACTTGTGTTAAAGTTTGTGATTCCCGTAGCATGCACGTATGGTGAACCGTTATGTGATGAAGTCGGAGCATGATTTATTTATTGATTGTCTTCCTTATGAGTGGCGGTCGGGGACGAGCGATGGTCTTTTCCTACCAATCTATCCCCCTAGGAGCATGCGCTTAATACTTTGCTTTGATAACTTCTAGATTTTTGCAATAAGTATATGAGTTCTTTATGACTAATGTTGAGTCCATGGATTATACGCACTCTCACCCTTCCACCTTTGCTAGCCTCTCTAATATCGCGCACCTTTCGTCGGTATCATACACCCACCATATACCTTCCTCAAAACAACCACCATACCTACCTATTATGGAATTTCCATAGCCATTCCGAGATATATTGCCATGCAACTTTCCACCGTTCCGTTTATCATGACACATTCATCATTGTCATATTGCATATCCCGGTACACCGCCGGAGGCATTCATATAGAGCCATATTTTGTTCTAAGTATCGAGTTGTGATTGTTGAGTTGTAATAAAAATAAAATTGTGATGATCATCATTTTTAGAGCATTGTCCCAAGTGAGGAAAGAATGATGGAGACTATGATTCCCCCATAAGTCGGGATGAGACTCCGGACGAAAAATAAATAAAAGAGGCCAAAGAAGCCCAAATAAAAAGAGAAAGAAAAGAGGCCATAAAAAAGAGAAAAGGCCCAAATAAAAAATGAGAGAAAAAGAGAGAAGGGACAATGTTACTATCCTTTTACCACACTTGTGCTTCAAAGTAGCACCATGATCTTCATAGTAGAGAGTCTCTCATGTTATCACTTTCATATACTAGTTGGAATGTTTCATTATAGAACTTGGCTTGTATATTCCAATGATGGGCTTCCTCAAATTGCCCTAGGTCTTCATGAGCAAGCAAGTTGGATGCACACCCACTTAGTTTCTTTTTGAGCTTTCATATACTTATAGCTCTAGTGCATCCGTTGCATGGCAATCCCTACTCACTCACATTGATATCTATTGATGGGCATCTCCATAGCCCGTTGATACGCCTAGTTGATGTGAGACTATCTTCTCCTTTTTGTCTTCTCCACAACCACCATTCTATTCCACCTATAGTGATATATCCATGGCTCACGCTCATGTATTGCGTGAAGATTGAAAAAGTTTGAAAAAGTTAGAGTATGAAACAATTGCTTGGCTTGTCATCGGGGTTGTGCATGAGTTAAATACTTTGTGTGGTGAAGATAGAGCATAGCCAGACTATATGATTTTGTAGGGATAACTTTCTTTGGCCATGATATTTTGAGAAGACATAATTGCTTTGTTAGTATGCTTGAAGTATTATTATTTTTATGTCAATATAAACTTTTGTCTTGAATCTTTCGGATCTGAATATTCATATCATAATTAAGAAGATTTGCATTGAAACTATGCCAAGTAGCACTCCGCATCAAAAATTTTCTTTTTTATCATTTACCTACTCGAGGACGAGCAGGAATTAAGCTTGGGGATGCCTGATACGTCTCCAACGTATCTATAATTTTTGATTGCTCCATGCTATATTATCTACTGTTTTGGACTATATTGGGCTTTATTTTACACTTTTATACTATTTTTTGGACTAACCTATTAACCGGAGGCCGAGCCCAGAATTGCTGTTTTTTTGCCTATTTTAGTATTTCAGAGAAACAGAATATCAAACGGAGTCCAAACGGAATAAAACCTTCGGGAACGTGATTTTCTCACCGAATGTGATCCAGGAGACTTGGACCCTACTCCAAGGAGTCAAAGAGGCGGTCACGAGGGTGGGGGCGCCCCCCCTTGGGTGCGCCCCCTGCCTCGTGGGCCCCTCGGTGCTCCACCGACATACTCCTTCCTCCTATATATACCTACGTACCCTCAAACGATCAAAACAGGAGCCAAAAACCTAATTCCACCGCCGCAACTTTTTGTATCCACGAGATCCCATCTTGGGGCCTGTTCCGGAGCTCCGCCGGAGAGGGTCGTCATCACGGAGGGCTTCTACATCATCATAGCCTCTCCGATGAAGTGTGAGTAGTTTACCTCAGACCTTCGGGTCCATAGTTAGTAGCTAGATGGCTTCTTCTCTCTTTTTGGATCTCAGTACAAAGTTCTCCCCCTCTCTTGTGGAGATCTATTCGATGTAATCTTCTTCTTTTTGCGGTGTGTTTGTTGAGACCAATGAATTGTGGGTTTATGATCAAGTCTATCTATGAATAATATTTGAATCTTCTCTGAATTATTTTATGTATGATTGGTTATTTTTGCAAGTCTCTTCGAATTATCCGTTTGGTTTGGCCAACTAGATTGGTAGTTCTTGCCATGGGAGAAGTGCTTAGCTTTGGGTTCGATCTTGCGGTGTCCTTTCCCAGTGACACAAGGGGCAGCAAGGCACGTATTGCATCGTTGCCATCGAGGATAACAAGATGGGGTTTATTTCATATTGCATGAATTTATCTCTCTACATCATGTCATCTTGCTTAAAGCGTTACTCTGTTTTTAACTTAATACTCTAGATGCATGCTGGATAGCGGTCGATGAGTGGAGTAATAGTAGTAGATGCAGAATCGTTTTGGTCTACTTGTCACGGACGTGATGCCTATATACATGATCATGCCTAGATACTCTCATAACTATGCTCAATTCTGTCAATTGCTCAACAGTAATTTGTTCACCCACCATAGAATACTTATGCTCTTGAGAGAAGCCACTAGTGAAACCTATGGCCCCCGGGTCTATTCTCATCATATTAATCTCCATCACTTTAATCTTGCTTTGCTTTTTTACTTTGCCTTTTGCTTTTCACTTTGCATCTCTATACCAAAAATACAAAAAATATTATATCTATCAGATCTCACTCTCGTAAGTGACCGTGAAGGGATTGACAACCCCTAGTCACGTTGGTTGCGAGTAGCTATCGTTTTGTGCAGGTACGAGAGACTTGAGCGTGGCCTCCTACTGGATTGATACCTTGGTTCTCAAAAACTGAGAGAAATACTTACGCTACTCTGCTGCATCATCCCTTCCTCTTCGGGGAAATCCAATGCAAGCTCAAGAGGTAGCAGGAGGTGTATCCTTTCCACCAACGAAAACGACTTAGAGTTCCCAACACTTTCCATGCTAGATATATCATAGGAGGTTCCCAAAAAGAAAATAAAGTTTGTTCCATTTTCAACCAAACTTTCACTTTCCATGGCTAGCTGTATCCACAGTTTCCCTCTATACCAACACTTTCCAAGGAATTTATTATTTGACAACATAAAGTAAATTCATTTTTCATTTCAGGACTGGGCATCCCTAATACCTTTGCCTTACTCTCGTGCAATGAAAAGTGAATAACACTCATCATGAGAATAACACATCTAGCATGGAAAATATTAGCCACCCCTCACTGCTTCGTGAGCGGAACGAACAGATAAAAGAGAAGTTTATTTTGAAAATTAGAGATGGCACATATAAATTTTCTTAGAACGGCATAAGAATACCGCATATAGGTAGATATAGTGGACTCATGTGGCAAAACTGGTTTAAAGGTTTTTGGATGCACAAGTAGAGATCATACTTAGTGCAAAATGACGGCTAGCAAAAGATTGAGAAGCGACCAACCAAGAAACGAATAATCTCATAAGCGAGTATTAAGCATAATTAACACCGAATAATGCACCACAAGTAGGATATAATTTCATTGCATAATTATTGACTTTCGTGCTTGCATAGGGAATCACAAACCTTAACACCAATATTCTTACTAAAGCATAATTACTCATCAACATAACTCACATATCACATCATCATATCTCAAAAATATTATTAAGAATCAAGTTTATTTTGTCCAATGATCTTCATGAAAGTTTTTATTATATCCTTCTTGGATATCTATCACTTTGGAACTAATTTTCATATGTTGCTTTTGACAAGCTCAAACAAAATATAAGTGAAGATCATGATCATACTTTTTTCTTTCTCTCAAAATAATTTAAGTGAAGCAGGAGAGAATTTCTTGAAAATTTTACTAACTCTCAAATAAATCTAAGTGAAGCAAGAGAGCATTTCTTCAAAAATACTAAATCACACCGTGCTCAAAAAGATATAAGTGAAGCACTAGAGGAAGTCCATAGCTCATAAGTTTTTTAAGTGAAGCATAGAGAGCAATTCTAACAAGTCATGACATAATTTTGGCTCCTCAAATAGGTGTGTCCAGCAAGGAATAAAGACTTAAAACACAAAATAAAACAAGCAAAGACTCATATCATACAAGACGCTCCAAGCAAAACACATAGTATGTGACGAATAAAAATATAGCTTCGAGTAAAATACTGATGGTCGTTAGAAGAAAGAGGGGATGCCACTCAGGGGCATCCCCAAGCTTAGTTGCTTGCTCTCTTTTGGATAATAGCGGGGGATGCCGGTGCATCCCCAAGCTTAGGCTCTTCTTACTCCTTATTCCTTCATCCATCGTAAGATAAGCCAAAACTAGAAAACTTCAATCACACAAAACCCAACAAAACCTTCGTGAGATCCGTTAGTATAAGAAAATAAATCACTACTATAAGTGCTACATCAAACCAATTCATATTTTGTTTTTGCATTATATCTACTGTATTCCAACTTTTCTATGGCAAAAACTCATCAAAGAAAACCATAGAGCCATCAAAATAAGCACACAACGCAAAGAAAATAGAATCTGTCAAAAACAGAACAGTCTGTAGCAATCTGGGTGTTTCGAATACTTCTGTAAATCCAAAAATTCTGGAAACTTAGGATGACCTGAGAAATTTGTATATTGTTCTACTTCAAAAGGAATGGGTATTTTTTCGCTCTCTGGTTGAAAATGAGAATTATTTTCGTGAGCGCAAATGTTTTAGTTTTTTCAGCAAGATCAAACAACTATCACCCAAGAAGATCCTAAAGGCTCTACTTGGCACAAAAACTAATCAAAACATAAAAAACACAATCATAACAGTAGCATAATTTTGCTAACACTCAAAAACTGGAAGCAAAAAAGCAAAAATAAATTTTATTCATTGGGTTGCCTCCCAACGAGCACTATTGTTTCACGCCCCTAGCTAGGCATAAGATTTCAACGACGCTCACACGAAAGATAATAATTAAAACACAAAGAGAGCATCATGAAACATGTTACAAACACATTTAAGTCTAACATACTTACTATGCATATGAATTTTATAAGCAAACAAATTGTAAAGACAAGAAATATCTAGCATATGCAAAGGAGAGGAATAAAACATTGACAATCTCAACATAACGAGAGGAAATTTAATAACATGAAAATTTCTACAACCATATTTTCCTCTCTCATAATAATTATATGTGGGATCATAATCAACTTCAATAACACAGATATCATATAAAAATTTCTATTCACGATCCACATGCATAAAAGTTTTATGATCTTCCAAGATAGTGGGATCAACTAAAGTCATGACCTCTCCAAACCCGCTTTCATCAAAAATTTCATAAGATTGAACACTCTCCAAATACGTGGGATTATTTTTACCTAAAGTTGACACTCTTCCAAACTCACTTTCAAAATTATTTCAAATAACATAATCATCATGAGGCTTAAATAAATTTTCAAGATCATAAGAAGAATCACCCCAATCATGATCGTTGCAACAAATGGTGGTCATAGCAAAATTAGCATCCCCAAGCTTGGGGTTTTGCATATTATTAGCACAATTGACACTAATAGAAATTATAGTAAAATCATTGCAATCATGCTTTTCATTCAAGGAGCTATCATGAATCACTTCATAAATTTCTTCATCGCAATTTTCAGATTCAAGAATCTCAAGCAAAACTTCATAAAAATAATCTAGTGCACTCAACTCACTAGCAATTGGTTCATCATAATTGAATCTCTTAAAAAGATTAGCAAGTGGATGAGGATCCATAGCAATAGATTTTTAGCAAGCAAAGATGCAAGCAAATAGAAGGCACATGGCAACATAAGCAAAGAAGATTGCAAGCAAAAAGATAGATCTGACGAGAAAATGGCGAACGAGAAAAAGAGGGCGAATAAAACGGCAAATTTTTGTGAAGTGGGGGAGAGGAAAACGAGAGGCAAATGGAAAATAATGTAAATTACGAGGAGATGAGATTTGTGATTAGGAACCTGGTAGATGTTGAAGATCCTCCCCGGCAACGACGCCAGAAATTCCTTTTGATGTCAGCTAGGACTACGTTGGTATTTCCTCAAAGAGGAAGGGATGATGCAGCACAACGATGGTAGGTATTTCCCTCAGTGATGAAACCAAGGTTATCGAACCAGTAGGAGAACCAAGAAACACAATGTCAATATCCCTGCACACAAATAACAACCACTCGCAACCCGATGTGTTAAAGGGGTTGTCAATCCCTTTCGGGTAACGGCGCCAGAAATTGGTGCGTGGACGGGAGAAAGTTGTAATAGATTGAATAAATAGATCGCAAATAAAATAAAGTGTAGCAAAGTATTTTTGTATTTTTGGTTTATTAGATCTGAAAAATAAATGGCAAGTAAAATAGATCGTGAAGGCAAATAATATGAGAAAGAGACCCGGGGGCCGTAGGTTTCACTAGTGGCTTCTCTCGAGAAAAATAGCAAACGGTGGGTGAACAAATTTCTGTTGGGCAATTGATAGAACTTCAAATAATCATGACGATATGATCATTATATAGGCATCACATCCAAGATTAGTAGACCGACTCCTGCTTGCATCTACTACTATTACTTCACACATCGACCGCTATCCAACACGCATCTAGTGTATTAAGTTCATGGAGAAACGGAGTAATGCAATAAGAACGATGACATGATGTAGACAAGATCTATCTATGTAGATATAGACCCCATCATTTTATCCTTAGTAGCAACGATACATACATGTCGGTTGCCCTTCTGTCACTGGGATCAAGCACCGTACGATCGAACCCACTACAAAGCACCTCTTCCCACTGCAAGATAAATAGATCAAGTTGGCCAAACAAAATCCAAATACCGGAGAAGAAATACAAGGCTATAAGAGATCAAAGAAACTCAAATACTTTCATGGATATAAAAATATATAACTCAAATACAAGGCTATAAGAGATCATATGGTTCTCCAAGATACCATTGTATTGATAATTCAGCGAGAGAGAGGAAGCTATCTAGCTATTAACTACGGACCCGAAGGTCTACAAAGAACTACTCACGCATCATCGGAGAGGCACCAATGGAGGTGGTGAATCCCATCCGACATGGTGTCTAGATTGGAACTGGTGGTTTTGGACTCTGTGACGGCTAGATAAATATTTCTTCGACTCCCCTAGGGTTTGGGGAATATTGGGGTATTTGTAGAGCAAAGAGGCGACCCGGGGGGCACCCGAGGTGGGCACAATCCACCAGGGCACGCATGGGCCTCCTGGCGCGCCCCGGTGGGTTGTGCTCTCCTCGGAGCACCCCTTAGGTGAAGGAAATATGCCCTAGAGGCAATAATAATGTTACTATTTTATTTCCTTATATCATGATAAATGTTTATTATTCATGCTAGAATTGTATTATCCGGAAACATAATACTTGTGTGAATACATAGACAAACCAAACGTCACTAGTATGCCTCTACTTGACTAGCTCGTTAATCAAAGATGGTTATGTTTCCTAACCATAGACATGTGTCTTGTCATTTGATTAATAGGATCACATCATTAGGAGAATGATGTGATTGACATGACCCATTCCATTAGCTTAGCACCCGATCGTTTAATATGTTGCTATTGCTTTCTTCATGACTTATACATGTTCCTATGACTATGAGATTATGCAACTCCCGTTTGCCGGAGGAACACTTTGTGTGCTACCAAACATCACAACGTAACTGGGTGATTATAAAGGAGCTCTACAGGTGTCTCCAAAGGTACATGTTGGATTGGCGTATTTCGAGATTAGGATTTGTCACTCCGATTGTCGGAGAGGTATCTCTGGGCCCTCTCGGTAATGCACATCACATAAGCCTTGCAAGCATTACAACTAATGAGTTAGTTGCAAGATGATGTATTATGAAACAAGTAAAGAGACTTGCCGGTAACGAGATTGAACTAGGTATTGAGATACCGACGATCGAATCTCGGGCAAGTAACATACCGATGACAAAGGGAACAACGTATGTTGTTATGCGGTCTGACCGATAAAGATCTTCGTAGAATATGTGGGAGCCAATATGAGCATCCAGGTTCCACTATTTGTTATTGACCGGAGACGTGTATCGGTCATGTCTACATTGTTCTCGAACCCGTAGGGTCCGCACGCTTAAGGTTTTGATGACAGTTATATTATGAGTTTATGCATTTTGATGTACCGAAGTTTGTTCGGAGTCCCAGATGTGATCACGGACATGACGAGGAGTCTCGAAATGGTCGATACATAAAGATTGATATATTGGAAGCCTATATTTGGATATCGGAAGTGTTCCGGGTGAAATCGGGATTTTACCGGAGTACCGGGAGGTTACCGGAACCCCCCGGGAGATATATGGGCCTTAGTGGGCTTTAGTGGAAGAGAGGAGAGGTGGCCAGGGCTGGGCCGCGTGCCCCTCCCCCCTAGTCCGAATAGGACAAGGAGAAGGGGGCGACGCCCCCCTTCCTTCTCTCTCTCCTCTTTCCCCCTCCCGAATCCTATTCCAACTAGGAAAGGGGGGGAATCCTACTCCCGGTGGGAGTAGGACTCCTCCTGGCGCGCCCTCCTCCTGGCCAGCCGCACCTCCCCCTGCTCCTTTATATACGGGGGCAGGGGGCACCCCTAGACACACAAGTTGATCCACGTGATCATATTCTTAGCCGTGTGCGGTGCCCCCTTCCACCATAATCCTCGATAATATTGTAGCAGTGCTTAGGCGAAGCCCTGCGACGGTAGTACATCAAGATTGTCACCACGCCGTCGTGCTGACGGAACTCTTCCCCGACACTTTGCTGGATCGGAGTCCGGGGATCGTCATCGAGCTGAACGTGTGCTAGAACTCGGAGGTGCCGTAGTTTCGGTGCTTGATCGGTCGGGCCGTGAAGACGTACGACTACATCAACCGCGTTGTGCTAACGCTTCCGCTGTCGGTCTACAAGGGTACGTAGATCACACTCTCCCCTCTCGTTGCTATGCATCACCATGATCCTGCGTGTGCATAGGAAATTGTAACATCCCAAATTTGCCATTTGGAATGTTATACACTAGATCATCATGCATATCATATTTTCATGCATTTTGGTTGATCCTAGAAATTTCACGCAACTCAAGGACCTTCGGAGAGAGTTGGAGATTTCGTTATTATCATATTTGAGAGTTTTCTCAAACTTGAAAAAAAGAGGATCATTTGAATTATTTATTTCATCTTCAATTATTTTTCCAATATCAAAAGAATGAGAGAGGGAATAATATGACTTTCCCAAAGTTAGGAAAAATGAAGATCTAATGAATAAATCCAATTTTGGTTTTGCCGAAGTTTTGTTTGCTTTTTATTTGGATAGGGAAAAATGCGTGTTTTCAAAATTGCATTCTAGGTCCAGAGTAAAGTTCATTTTGTTCGACTCGTTTTGAGGAGTCGGGGAAAATTTACTTTAGATTTTTTTTGGAGTCCGTTTAGTTTTCTTTTTCTTTGTTTTCCTGCGCGCGAAACTATTTTAAAAAAAAGAGAGGAGCAGCTCCCGCGTGCCAGGCCAGCCGGGCCAAGGCCCAGCCAGCCGCCGCCGCCCCCTAGGCCGAGTCCTAGAAGGACTCTAGGCCGCCGCCGGACCCCCCCTCCTTTTCTTGCCCCCTCCCCCAAGAAACCCTCTCCCCCTCCTATAAATACCCCAAGACCCCCCCTCTCCTCCCCACACCAGCCCCGCCGCCCCAAGCAGCAGCAGCCGCAGCCGCAGCCGCGCCGCCTGCCGCCGCCGCCCTAGCGCCGCCGCCGCCGCCTTTGCACCCCACCGCCGCCGGAGCCCCTCGCCGGAGCCTCGTCGAGGTAGCCGCGCCACCCCACCCTCGCCTCGGTTCGGTTTTTATTTTTGAAACCGTTCCGGTTCTTTTCTTTCTTCCGGTTTTGTTTCGGTTTTCTTCCGAAACCCTAGATCGGTTTTCCGTTTCTTTTTCGGTTTCTTTTCCAAAAACCCTAGATCGGTTTTCGTTCTTCTTTCAGACTGTTCGTCTCAACGAACGTGATCACTGATTATTCTTGGTTAACGAACGTCCGTTCGTTTAACCGTTCGTCTCTTTCCTTTCGTCGGATTTATTCCGCGATCGTGATCTCAGATCCGATCTTCGTTCTAGTCTTTCTTCCTGCTCGTTTATCGGAACCAGGTGATTCAAGCGCCTGGAGTTTTGTTTCGAAACCGCCGTTCCGTCTAATCAACTTAAACAAGTTTTTGTCCCGGTAAAATTTGACCTAGTTTCAACTTGCTAGAACCGAGTTGTTTTCTTCCGCCGTTTGTTTTCCGGTTCTTTGTTCGGTTCGTTCTTTCTTTGCAACCAGAGTTCTTAAGTTGAACTTTCTGGTTCGTTCTCTTGTTCGAGTTTTACCTGTGCATTAGATGAGTACTTATTGTATGCTTGTTGTTTGTCTGCGATAGATCACCCGGATTGCGCCGCTTGTTACTTCGATTCCCTAGGTCTCGCGGATCATCAGCAAGGCAAGTAACACTTTGATCATACCTTTTCTACCACCCATGTTTTATTGCATTAGATCAATCCTCTCACATTGCATGATTAGGATCTAATTAAATTGTGGGACGGGAAGTAGATGAGGTAGTACCTATCACCTGTATTACTATGAAACCTTTGGGAGTTACTTCTACGTTTGCTTTTTATGCCATGCTATGCTAGTAGACGTGGATTGGGTGAGTGATATCCATGACAGATGTGAGTATTGTTAATTAATGGTTTATCTAAGGTGGCAACTTAAACACACATCTGGGTGGATTGAGGCACCTGATGTCTATCAGGACTTGCCTATTTTTTTTCCGGACCGCCACCCAGGCTCAAAGGGATCATAAGATCTTTCATGCTAGAAACTTCCGTGTGCAGCCACAAGCCATTATGGGCTCTGGCATAGTTGATTAAGTCGTGCGAACTCTTATGGGTAGACTAGCAGATGTAGGGGTTGTTGGTGGTACGGTCTACCCACATGTAAGGTGCTAGCGCTTCTGAAAGACTGTGTCTCGGTCATCCGTCTTGTCAAACACCATGTAGTGCGAGAAACCAAACGGAGGCGATCGTGTCTTGTGGGGAAAAGTGCGCAAACCTCTGCAGAGTGTACAAACTAATCATGATTAGCCGTGTCCCCGGTTATGGACAGCTTGAGTATCTAGTACTTGAATATCATGTGAATCTCATCATGTTACTTCTAATTAATGTTGTTGGGTTTTAATTGTTCACTTAATTGGGATCGGAATGCTGTCAACCATTCTCGATGTTTCACAACCACCATGATAGTTAAATATATTTATTCCTTTGCAGTAGGGAAAAACTGGCTTTACGCAAAACTGTAACCATAGAGCTTTCCACCAGCCATATATGCATGTAGTATAGCTATTACATTCCATTACTCTCTATGTGTTACATTGCCAGCATATTCCATGTGCTGACCCGTTTTCGGGCTGCAACTTCTCATGTTGCAGACTTTTCAGACGACGAGTAAGGTGCTTTTAGGTCGTGGTTCTATACTCAGTGATGCCGTTGGAGTTGATGGACCCATTTATCTTCCGAGTCTTCCGCTGTTATCGACATTAGATGGCCTTAAGCCATATTTATTGTAATAAGTTCTCTTTGAGACAACGATGTAATAAGTGTGTGATTGCCACTCTGCTATAAATCCTTCGCTGTACTGTGTGGTGTCAGCATTACTGATCCAGGGATGACACCGGAGCACAGTAGGCTTGATCCATTCGGGTCGGGTCGCCACAGAATTTTTTTGAAATTACTACGTTCCCCAACATTAGGCGCAACTAAGGCCCATTAGGTGTCTACTGGTCCATAAAAATTCTCCGTAAATTTTTGTGGCATTTCAACTCCGTTTGGTATTGATTTTCTGCAATGTAAAAAAACATACAAAAAACAGCAACTAGCACTTGGCATTATGTCAATGGGTTAGTACCCAAAAATGATATAAATTGACTATAAAATGATTATAAAAACATCCAAGATTGGTAATATAACAGCATGGACCAATCAAAAATTATAGATACGTTGGAGACGTATCAGTAGATGAGTTCCGTCAGCACGACGGCGTGGTGACGGTGATGGTGAAGTGATCCGCACAGGGTTTCGCCAAAGCACTATGAAGATATGTTCGGAGGAGTAAACTATGGAGGGGGCACCGCACATGGCTAAAAATTGTTGGTGTGTGTTCTAGGCGCCCCCTCCCCACGTATATATAGGTGGGAGGGGGAGGAGGACAGCCAAGGGGCACCCCAAGTAGAAGGAATCCTACTTGGGGGCCTTGTCCAATTTGCCCCCCTACCATATCCACCGGAGGAGGAAGGAAAGAGGAGGGATGAGGGAAGGAAGGGGGAGGCCGAATCCCTCCCCTTCCTTCTCTCTTCCCACCTTTCCTTCCTCCTAAGGTGTGACCCATATGGGGGCGCAACAGCCCCTGCTGGCTGCTGTGTTTCCCGTCTTGCCCCATTTGGCCCATATAGTTGCCGGGGGGGGGGTCCGGAACCCCTTCCGGTGACCTGATATGTACCCGGTACCACCAGAACACTTCTGGTGTCCGAATATCATTGTACTATATATGAATCTTTACCTATCGACCATTTCTAGACTCCTCGTCATTTCTGTGATCTCATCCGGGACTCCGAACAACATTCGGTCAACAAATCACATAACTCATATAATACAAAATCGTCATTGAACGTTAAGCGTGCGGACCCTATGGGTTCGAGAACTATGTAGAAATGACCGAGACACCTCTCTGGTCAATAACCAACAGCAGAACCTGGATGCTCATACTGGTTCCCCACATATTCTACGAAGATCTTTATCGGTCGTACCGTAATGACAACATGCGTTATTCCCTTTGTCATCAGTATGTTATTGCCCGAGATTCGATCGTCGGTACCCACATACCTAGTTCAATATCGTTAACGGCAAGTCTCTTTACTCGTTCCTTAATACATCATCTCGCAACTAACTCATTAGTCACTTTGCTTGCAAGGCTTTTTATGATGTGTATTATCGAGAGGGCCCAGAGATACCTCTCCGATACTCGGAGTGAAAAATCCTAATCTCTATCTATGCCAACCCAACAAACACCTTCGGAGATACCTGTAGAGCATATTTATTATCACCCAGTTACATTGTGACGTTTGATAGCACACAAGGTATTCCTTGGTATTCGAGAGTTGCATAATCTCATAGTCGAAGGAATATGTATTTGACATGAAGAAAGCGATAGCAATAAAACTAAACGATCAATATGCTAAGCTAACAGATGGTTCTTGTCCATCGCATCATTCTCCTAATGATATTACCCCATTCATCAAAGGACAACACATGTCTATGGTTATGAAACTTAACCATCTTTGATTAACGAGCTAGTCTAGTAGAGGCTTACTAGGGACACGGTGTTTTGTATATGTATCCACACATGTATCAAGTTTCCGGTTAATACAATTCTAGCATGAATAATAAACATTTATCATGATATAAAGAAATATAAAATAACAACTTTATTATTGCCTCTAGGGCATATTTTCTTCAATATGGTCAAGACATGATGTGATATACGTTATCGTATGAGATGATCATGTTTTGCAAGATACCTGACAACCGACAGGAACCTTATGGTTCTCTCTTTATTGTATGAATTGAAAACGCCATGTAATTGCTTTACTTTATCACTACGCATTAGCGATAGTTGTAGAAGCAATAGTTGGTGAGATGACCACGACGCGGCGATGGAGATCAAGGTGTCGAGCCGGTGACTATGGAGATCATGATGATGCTTTGGAGATGGAGATCAAAAGCACAAAATGATGACGGCCATATCATGTCACATATTTTGATTGCATGTGATGTTTATCTTTTATGAATCTTATTTTTCTTAGTACAACGGTAGCATAATAAGATGATCCCTTCTCTAAATTTCAAGGTATAAGTGTTCTCCCTGAGTATGCACCGTTGCGACAGTTCGTCGTGTTGAGACACCACGTGATGATCGGGTGTGATGGACTCTACGTTCACATACAACGCGTGCAAGACAGTTTTGCACATGCGGAATACTCAGGTTAAACTTGACAAGCCTAGCATGTATAGACATGGCCTCGAAACAGTGGAGACTGAAAGGTCGAACGTGAATCATATAGTAGATATGATCAACATAGAGATGTTCACCATTGATGACTACTCCATCTCACGTGATGATTGGACACAGTTTAGTTTATTTGGATCATGTATCATTTAGATGACTTGAGGGATGTCTATCTAAGTGGGAGTTCTTAAGTAATTTGATTAATTGAACTTAATTTATCATGAACTTAGTCCTGATAGTATTTACATATCTATGTTGTAGATCAATAGCTCGCGTATAGCTCCCCTGTTTTATTTTTGATATGTTCCTAGAGAAAACTAAGTTGAAAGATGATAGTAGCAATGATGCAGACTAGGTCCGTGATCTAAGGATTATCCTCATTGCTGCACAGAAGAATTATGTCCTTGATGCACCGCTAGGTGACAGACCTATTATTGGAGCAGATGCAGACATTATGAACATTTGACAAGCTCGGTATGATGACTACTTGATAGTTTAGTGCACCATGCTTTACGGCTTAGAACCGGGACTTCAAAAATGTTTTGAACGCCATGGAGCATATGAGATGTTCCAAGAGCTGAAAATGATATTTCAGACCCATGCCCATGTTAAGAGGTATGAGACCTCTGACAAGTACTTTGCCTACAAGATGGAGGAGAATAGCTTATAGTGATTGACAGAGTTCTCTAGTCACTATCACTAAGTTACTAGAAATTTGTGATGAACTATAATATGCAAGGGATGACGAAAATGATTCCCAAGCTCTTCGCGATGCTGAAATCGGTGAAGGTAGAAATCAAGAAATAGCATCAAGTGTTGATGGTTAACAAGACCAGTAGTTTCAAGGAAAAGGGCAAGGGAAAAAAGGGAACTTCAAGAAGAATGGCAAGCAAGTTGCCACTCCCATGAAGAAGCTCAAAGCTAGACCCATACCTGAAACCGAGTGCTTCTACTGCAAAGGAAATGGTCACTAGAAGCGGAACTGCCCAAAAAAACTTGGCGGATAAGAAGGATGGCAAAGTGAACAAAGGTATATTTGATATACATGTTATTCATGTGTACTTTACTAGTGTTCATAGTAGCCCCTGGGTATTTGATACCAGTTCAGTTGTTTACATTTGTAACTCGAAATAGGAGTTGCCAAATGAACAGATAGTAGTTAAGGGCGAGGTGACGATGTGTGCTGGAAGTGATTCCAAAGTTGATAAGATCACCATCGCACACTCCCTTTACCTTCGGGATTAGTGTTGAACATAAAATAAATGTTATTTGCTGTTTGCGTTGAGCATGAATATGATTGGATCTTGTTTATTGCAATACGGTTATACATTTAAGTCAAAGAATAATTGTTGTTCTATTTACATGAATAAAACCTTTTGTGGTCATACACCCAAGGTGAATGGTTTATTGAATCTCGGTCATAGTGATATACATATTCATAATATTAATGCCAAAAGATGCAAAGTTGATAAAGATAGTGCAACATACTTTTGGCATTGCCGTTTAGGTCATATTGGTGTAAAGTGCATGATGAAACTCCAAGCAATGGGCTTTTGTAATCACTTGATTATGAATCATTTGATACTTGTGAACCATGCCTCATGGGCAGGATGACTAAAACTCCGTTCTCCGGAACAATGGAGCGAGCTAATGACTTATTGGAAATAATACATACCGATGTATGCAGTAAAAAGAGTGTTGAGGCTCGCGGCGAGTATCGTTATTTTCTGACCATCACAGATGATATGAGCAGATATGGGTATATCTACTTAATGAAACACAAGTCTATAACATTTGAAGAGTTCAAAGAATTTCAGAGTAATGTAGAGAATCATTGTAACAACAAAATAAAGTTTCTACGATCTGATCACGGAGGCGAATATCTAAGTTACGAGTTTGGCCTTCATTTAAAACAATGTGGAATAGTTTCACAACTCACACCACCTGGAACACCACAGCACAATGGTCTATCCGAACATCATAACCGTACTTTATTAGATGTGGTGCGATCTATGATGTCTCTTACCGATTTACCACTATCGCTTTGGGGTTATGCATTAGAGACAGATGCATTCACGTTAAATAGGGCACCGTCTAAATCCGTTGAGACGACACCGTATGAACTATGGTTTGGCAAGAAACCTAAGCTGTTGTTTCTTAAAGTTTGGGGATGCGACACATATGTCAAAAGGCTTCAGCCTGATAAGCTCAAACCCAAACCGGGGAAGTGCGTATTCATAGGATACCCTAAAGGAAACAATTGGGTACACCTTCTACCACAAATCCGAAGGCAAGATATTTTTTGCCAAGAATGGAAACTTTCTAAAGAAGGAGTTTCTCTCGAAATAAGTCAGTGGGAGGAAAGTACAAATTGATGAGGTAATTGTTCCGTCTCTCAAATTGGAAAGTAGCTCATCAGAGAAATCCGTTCCCGTGATGCCTACACCAACTAGAGAGGAAGCTCATGATAATGATCATGAAACTTTAGATCAAGTTACTACTGGACCTCGTAGGTTGAACAGAACACGTTCCGCACCAGAGTGGTACGGTAACCCTGTTGTGGAAGCCATGTTACTAGACCATGATGAACCTACGAACTATGAAGAAGCTATGATGAGCCCAGATTCCGATAAATGGATTGAGGCCATGAAATCTAAGATAGGATCCATGTATAAGAAGTGTGGACTTTGGTGGACTTGCCTGATGATCGGCGAGCCATAGAGAATAAATGGATCTTCAAGAAGAAGACTGTCGCTGATGGTAATGTTACTGTCTAGAAAGCTCAACTTGTCGCAAAAGGTTTTCGACAAGTTCAAGGAGTTGACTACGATGAGACTTTCTCACCCGTAGCGATGCTTAAGTCTGTCTGGATCATGTTAGCAATTGCCGCATTTTATGATTATGAAATCTGGCAAATGGACGTTACAACTGCATTCCTTAATGGATTTCTTAAAGAAGAGTTGTATATGATGCAACCAGAAGGTTTTGTCGATCCTAAAGGTGCTAACAAAGTCTGCAAGCTCCAGCGATCAATCTATGGACTGGTGCAAGCATCTCGGAGTTGGAATATACGCTTTTATGAGGTGATCAAAGCATATGGTTTTATACAGACTTACGATGAAGCCTGTATTTACAAGAAAATGAGTGGGAGCTATGTAGCATTTCTGATATTATATGTGGATGACATATTTTTGATTGGAAATGATATAGAATTTCTGGATAGCATAAAAGGATACTTGAATAAGAATTTTTCAATGAAAGACCTCGGTGAAGCTACTTATGTATTGGGCATCAAGATCTATAGGGACAGATCGAGACGCTTAATAGGACTTAGACTAAACACAAACCTTGATAAAATTTTGAAGATGTTCAAAATGGATCAGTCAAAGAAATGGTTCTTTCCTGTGTTGCAAGGTGTGAAGTTGAGTAAGACTCAAAGCTCGACCATGGCAGAAGATAGAAAGAGAATGAGAGTCATTCCCTATGCATCAGCCATAGGTTCTATAAAGTATGCCATGCTGTGTACCAGACCTATTGTGTACCTTGCCATGAGTTTGGCAAGGGGTACAATAGTGATCCAAGAGTAGATCACTGGACAACGGTCAAAATTATCCTTAGTTACCTAAGAGGACTTAGGAAATGTTTCTCGGTTATGGAGGTGATGAAAAGTTCATCGTAAAGGGTTACGTCGATGCAAGCATTGACACCAATACGGATGACTCTGAGTCTCAATATGGATACATATTGAAAGTGGGAGCAATTAGATAGAGTAGCTCTATGCAGAGCATTGTAGACATAGAAATTTGCAAAATACATACGCATCTGAATGTGGCAGACCCATTAACTAAACCTCTCTCACAAACAAAACATGATCACACCTTAGTAATCTTTGGGTGTTAATCACATGGCGATGTGAACTAGATTATTGACCCTAGTAAACCCTTTGGGTGTTGGTCACATGGCGATGTGAACTATGGGTGTTAATCACATGACAATGTGAAATATGGGTGTTAATCACATGGCGATGTAGACTAGATTATTGACTCTAGTGCAAGTGGGAGATTGAAGGAAATATGCCCTAGAGGCAATAATAAAGTTGTTATCTTATATTTCCTTATTCATGATAAATGTTTATTATTCAGGCTAAAATTTTATTGATCGGAAACCTAAATACATGTGTGAATACATAGGCAAACACTACGTCCCTAGTGAGCCTCAACTTGACTAGCTCGTTGACCAAAGATGGTTAAGGTTTCCTGACCATGGACATGAGTTGTCATTTGATAACGGGCTCACATCATTAGGAGAATGATGTGATGGACAAGACCCATCCGTTAGCTTAGCAGAATGATCGTTCAGTGTATTGCTATTGCTTTCTTGATGTCAAATACATATTCCTTCGACTATGAGATTATGCAACTCCCAGATACCAGAGGAATGCCTTGTGTGCCATCAAACGTCACAACGTAACTGGGTGATTATAAATATGCTCTACAGGTATCTCCGAAGGTGTTTGCTGAGTTGGCATAGATCGAGATTAGGATTTGTCACTCCGAGTATCGGTGAGGTATCTCTGGGCACTCTCGGTAATACACATCACAAGAAGCCTTGCAAGCAAAGTGACTAATGAGTTAGTTACAGGATGATGTATTGCGAAACGAGTAAAGAGACTTGCCGGTAACGATATTGAACTAGGTATGAAGATACCGACGATCGAATCTCGGGCAAGTAACATACCGACAGACAAAGGGAATAACGTATGTTGTCATAACGGTTCGACCGATAAAGATCTTCGTAGAATATGTAGGAGCCAATATGAGCATCCAAGTTCCGATATTGGTTTTTGACCGGAGAGTTGTCTCGGTCATGTCTACATAGTTCTCGAACCCGTAGGATCCGCGCGCTTAACGTTCGATGACGATATTGTATTGTATGAGTTATGTGATTTGGTGACCGAATGTTGTTCGGAGTCCCGGATGAGATTACAGACATGACATGGAGTGTCGAAATGGTCGAGAGGTAAAGATTTATATATAGAACGATGGTATTCGGACACCGGAAGTGTTCCGAAGGGTATCAGGTACTTATCGGGTCACCGGAAGGTGTTTCGGATGCCCTCGGCAATCCTATGGGCCATATGGGCCCTGTGAAGGAACACACCAGCCCACAAGGGGCTGGTGCGCCCTATAAGGCCATAGTAGGAGGAGAAGGAAAGGGGGAAGGGAAAGGAAAGTGTGGATTAGGATTCCCATTTCCTTGCCTCACCCCCTCTTTCCTTCCCCTTCATGCATACATGGAAAGGGGGCGCAGGGCAAGGCAGGGCCCCTAGGGGCGGCGGCCAACCCTAAGGTGCACCCTGGCTGCCTCCCCTCCCCTCCCACATATATATATATATATATATAT
>NC_053024.1:625997335-626016524 GCF_003073215.2 Triticum urartu
CAACCACAACAACCACAACATCATTGGTACCAAATGGGTGTTTGCACAACAAGCAAGACGAAGATGGTCAAGTTGTCGCAACAACAGCAAGTGTCGTCGCCCAAGGCTACACTCAAGTCGAAGGTATGGACTATGGTGAGACATACGCCCCTGTTGCTAGACTTGAGTCCATCCACATCTTACTTGCCTATGCTAATCACCATGATATCACCTTTATACCAAATGGACATTAAAAGTGCTTTTCTAAATGGTGAAATTGAGGAGGAAGTTTATGTTAAACAACCTCCCGGCTTTGTCAATCCTAAGAAACCCGATCATGTTTACAAACTTCACAAAGCTCTTTATGGTCTTAAACAAGCTCCTAGAGCGTGGTATAAATGCTTGACCAAGTTCCTTATTGAAAAAGGCTTTGAGATTGGAAATAGATTCTACTCTTTTTACTAAAAGGGTTAATGGTGAATTATTTGTGTGCCAAATTTATGTTGATGATATCATATTTGGTTCGACTAACCCTCATTTTAGTGAAAAGTTTGGAAAGCTAATGTCGGAGAAGTTTGAGATGTCTATGATGAGTGAACTCAAGTTCTTTCTTGGTTTGCAAATCAAGCAAACTAAGGAAGGCACCTTTGTTTCTCAAACAAAGTACACCAAGGACTTATTCAAGAAGTTCAACATGCAAGAAAGCAAAGGTATGAAAACTCCCATGCCTACTAGTGGACATCTTGACTTGACCAAGGATGGCAAATCGGTTGACCAAAAGGTTTACCGCTCTATGATTGGTTCATTGTTATATCTATGTGCCTCCCGTCCCGATATTATGCTAAGTGTGTGCATGTGTGCATGATATCAAGCGGCCCCCAAAGAATGTCATCTTAAGGCTGTGAAAAGGATAGTGAGATACTTAATTCATACACCAAATTTTGGCATTTGGTATCCTAAGAGGTCTCTTTTGATCTTGTTGGCTACTTCCGACATTGGACTATGCCGCGAGACAAGGTGATAGAAAGTCCACTTGGGTACTTGTCAATTTCTTGGTAGATCTCTTGTTGGTCCTCCAAGAAAGCAAAACTCGGATTCCTTATCCACCGCCGAAGCGGAATACATTGCCTGCCTGGTTCATGTTGTGCTCAATTACTTTGGATGACCCAAACTCTTAAAGAATTATGGGCATATATGTGAAACATGATTCGGATTGCGTCTTGTTGACAAGAAAGTAGCTAGTTGTCAGAATGAGACTCATTAACAGCCTTCACTCCATCATGCTCGGGTGCAACATTCTTCACCCAAGCAAACACTATACTCCACGGAATGAGAGGATCGTGTGGGAACGTGACTTCAACCAGCATTCGACCGACAACATTCGTAACTGCATAATCTATAAACGAATATTAGCTAAAGGGACATAGTGACCATCAAGAAAAACCGAATACGGTTTATACTATTATAACTACGATTAATGCCTGTGAGATAACTGTGGACGGATTCGTAACTACGGTCTAAGCGGGCTCAAATCCGGGCTTGATGAGCCAAAACGTGATGTGGTGGCCATTGCCATCATGAGAGGTGAATTGATAATCATCATGAGCTTCGGAACTGTGCCCACGATGGAGTAGAAACTTCGGAGTCGAGCTCGTAAATGATGTTTGATGTACATGTTCCTCCCACTTCTTGTGGGCACTTCCGAGGCCTCTAGAATTTGTACTTTCAATGGCGCGCGGAGGAGGCCAGCGCGTTCTCTTCTTTCTTCACCCCGATGATCGTATTGAGTAGGTGTCGTGGTGCAGCATCTATTTTGCACTCCTCCTCTTCTCCTTTCATCTACTAACCTTTTACCACTCTAGTGTGTATTATACAGTCTAAGGTCGCAGTGAGCTACGAGAGAATTTTTCGGCATGACTCACAGGCAACAGCGCTTCATGCGAGGGACCTATGCTACGTCTTGAGCGTTGGTTCCCCACCTCGAAGAGGGAAGGGATGATGCAGCAGAGTAGCGTAAGTATTTCCCTCAGTTTTTGAGAAAACCAAGGTATCAATCCAGTAGGAGGCCACGCTCAAGTCCCTCGTACCTGCACAAAACGATAGCTACTCGCAACCAACGCGATTAGGGGTTGTCAATCCCTTCACGGTCACTTACGAGAGTGAGATCTGATAGATATAATATTTTTGGTATTTTTGGTACAAAGATGCAAAGTAAAAAGTAAAAGGCAAAGTAAAAAGCAAAGCAAGATAAAAGTGATGGAGATTGATATGATGAGAATAGACCCGGGGGCCATAGGTTTCACTAGTGGCTTCTCTCAAGAGCATAAGTATTCTACGGTGGGTGAACAAATTACTGTTGAGCAATTGACAGAATTGAGCATAGTTATGAGAATATCTAGGCATGATCATGTATATAGGCATCACGTCCGTGACAAGTAGACCGAAACGATTCTGCATCTACTACTATTACTTACTCCACTCACTATCCGAGTGCAACCAGATGCACAGAGTATATTCAAGCTTTGTCTTTCGTCTTATGTCATTGCACATCGTAGAAGCGATGATGAAGCCTTGAGAATAACAGAGGTGACAGCTGCACAAGCCTAGCCGTCAAGATGCCATCTTATCTTGGATTTACAATGAGTATAAATTCATGGCAAATGGCCACAATACATAGCCCACACAACGAAAACAATATCTGGATTATCGAACATCTTCACGTGTAAGCTCTCTTGGGCTTCGGCAACGCAAAAAAATAACATGTGCACCCCATTATACGACTCTGGTCCCTACGGGCGGTCTGTTCTATCCTGGAAACGGACGACGCCGGTGCAAATGTTCGTAGCCGAGGTCTTTCAGGAGCGAAGGATTTGCGTCCTCCTGGCATAAGCCTATAAGCACTTTCTGCCATGGCAAGAACTATCGAACTTCTGGTTCTTAATAGTGGGCGCGCCAAGCTACCTAACAGGAATAATTCGGGTAAGTCAGTCATCTTGTGCCATAGACTGAGCGCTAATCATACCATAAAAGAAGTGCTCGCGAGAAGAAGAAAGATACCAAGCTATAGCTTATATTATAGATTGCATTGAACTGATCATAATTCACAATTCGAGATGTCCGGGGCAGGCTATCTCAGAGCAAATCACCATGAGAGGGTCGAACTCCCACATTGTCTCGTTTGACATGGAACGCCTGCAGGTAGGAGTATTCGTTGGAAGAGCATCACTTGTATACGCTACGCGCCGCAAGAGAAGAATATTACAATCAGAATAGACGCTGGTATTTCATTTTATCTACACATGCACGAGAGCACGGTGGTAGGAATCTTTGGCTATTTCTAAGATCAATAAGAAAGAGAGACAGAACCATCTCCATAGCATTGTTACCGCTCTAACTATGGCCTCGAAGGTCTGTAGGTAAACTACTCCACACTTGCGATTAGCGCAGAGGCTATAGATGAGTAGATCAAGCCTCCATACGCACGCCAGCTGTCCGAAATGAAGGCCATCTGCCGGCGGAAGCTAGGCCGCGTGAACATGGGTCCTGCACGCAAGATGGGATCCCAGGTGTGGATACAGAAGCTTCGGAGCGGCCGCATGGTGGGGAGGCATTAGGCGGACTTTGCATTCGTCGGCGTCGAGCTATGCCCATGGTACATGGATCCAGACGTGGGGTACCTGTGACGAGAGTAAAACGCTAGCGACTATACTTATCATGTTGTCAAGCAGGACAGAGTACGTGGGTGGATGCTCCGGGGCCCTACCTAGGCAAGGGGCGTGTCACGGTCTCGCGGAGAGAGCGGCGCATTCCGGGCAAGTGACATTCGCGCAAAAGTTTCGCCTCTCATCGTCACACCCGCCTCTTTTGTTCCTTCGAACTGCATTCAGGCGTTCCACATAGAACCTGGAGAACTTTGACGCCAGTATGGTCGGCCGACGTGTGAGAAAATGCAGGCGGCTGCAAACACCGGAAGGGAGTTTTTATTGGACGCGTTTGGAAACCGGTGTACATAGCTTATCCGTTCTTCGAACACACGGAAATCACGGCCAAAAATAACAGCGAGATTCTGGGGACTGGGCCAATTCCGCCGTTAATACGGAATATGTTGTCCAAAGAGATGAATAGATATAGAGATGGAAAATTATCAAAGAGACCAGATAGAATCATGAGTATACCCAAACACAGTTAAGAATAAGAATTAGAATAACATGAGCAAGCCGGAGCAATCAAAAAAATATAGTATAACGTTGTAAGACATTATTAGGGACGAAAGGATCAAAGGGAGCGAATCCCCCCTAGTCCGTGAAAGGAACAATAATGAGGGTCATCTGAACAGTCTCACACTCTCTCGTCTCACCTCAGCGCAGAGAGGGCTATAGAGTAGATAATGAGAGAGAATAATTTTTGTGCGTTGAGTAATGCTACTAATCCTGCGGCTATATATTTTCAGAGCAAGCAGTATAAGCCTTAACTGCATGATAAGGTGGAAATATTCAGAGTTAAGACAAGATTCAAGACAAAAGTTTATATTGACATATGAGAACGAGGTAATAATCGAACTTTCACCATGGGCACACCTAAGAACTAAACGCAATCTCACTTCGTCTCTTCTCAGAGGATAACTTTCGGCTAGATGAGTATATAGTTATCCTCTACAACATTACTATCTCATCGGGCGAATGGCAGATAGTGCTTCGACCAGGCCAATCAACTTGCCCCTGCGTTCACACACACACGAGAGGAAGTATCCACTCACACCCACATGGCCCGATTTGACAAGGCCCAAGGAGATATTATCTTTTTTCATCACTTCTGGAAACGACTTTCGTCAATGGGCAACTAATGCTTTTTCCAATGCTATCATTGCTGGAGGCAGAGAAGAGGCAGGGAGCGATTGAGGCCATGACACTAGCACTATAAGTGGAATAGAATGGTGGTTGAGGAGAGAAACAAAAGAGGGAGAGAGAGGATGACGTGGGGCTGAAACAATAACAGAGGGCGAGGAATAATTAGTCCGCTCTTTATCAAACAAGGAGCTAGTCGAGATAAATTAGCCCATGCATCCCCCCACTCAACCCCTTAAAAGCTCGCATATTTCAATCAGATATAGGGGAACATTGTGAGGCTGAGAAGATCAGGCAGGTTGTGTTCCGAGTATATAGCCCATGATTCGAAGACGGAATGAATGCACTAAGCTATAAGTATATGAACCCATAAGCTCATAAGAAAAGGAGAACCAATAAGCGATCTGCGGCTGTGTCGCATTTGCACCTATAGCTTGCTACTAGTGTATCAGCAGCTGGTAGGCAATTTGAGGATATGTCTCCGCCAATACGTCGAGTCAGAAAACGTAGAGCAGGAGGCCATAGGTTCCTCCAAAAGATAATGGATATTGAATATACATCTCACAGATGTATAATGGCCAGACATGATAGAAAGTGATAAACGATGAGAGACTCTCATACTCAACACCAAGTGGAAAAGATCCATGGTGAGGCGGACGGACACTTTGAAAACACTCTAAATGCTTGTTATATCTAAAGGGTCAGTAGTAACAATTGTCAGCGCTGTATCGCTCTTAATTGTTGTCACCTTTTATCTTATATCGTTATATATAGTATTTTATATTATTTGGGCCTTTTCTCTTTTTTATGGCCTCTTTTTTTTGGGCTTCTTTGGCCTCTTTTATTTATTTTTCGTCCGGAGTCTCATCCCGACTTGTGGGGGAATCATAGTCTCCATCATCCTTTCCTCACTTGGGACAATGCTCTAAAATAATGATGATCATCACACTTTTATTTTTCTTACAACTCAACAATTACAACTCGATACTTAGAACAAAATATGACTCTATATGAATGCCTCCGGCGGTGTACCGGGATATGCAATGAATCAAGAGTGACATGTATGAAAGAATTATGAACGGTGGCTTTGCCACAAATACGATGTCAACTACATGATCATGCTAGCGATATGACAATGATGGAGCGTGTCATAATAAACGGAAACGGTGGGGAAAGTTGCATGGAAATATATCTCGGAATGGCTATAGAAATGCCATGATAGGTAGGTATGGTGGCTGTTTTGAGGAAGGTATATGGTGGGTGTATGATACCGGCAAAATTAGAGAGGCTATTTTGCAATTGGTGGAATGAAGTAAAAGTGATAATCGCATGGATCTCAGAGTAGAGTCCTACCGGCCAAAAGTGGAAGGCGTGAGAGTGCGTATAATCCATGGACTCCAACATCAGTCATGGTAAAAGAAATTCAACTATATAAACCTTATTCGCAAAAATCTTAGAAGTTATGCGAAAGCAAAGATATTTACGCAGGCATTCTAGTGCTGCGCGTAAGACAGCAGGATAGTCATGGTAAGGAAAGATAACCATAGAGCATCAGTCCAACAGGGCTAGACAGATTAGGGTTTAGGCCCACCTGCACGACTCATAAGGAAGACAATCAATAAATAAATCATGCTCCGAACTTCATCACATAACGGTTCACCATACGTGCATGCTACGGAATCACAAATTTGTAACACAAGTATTCTTTAAATTCACAACTACTCAACTAGCATGACTTTATATTATCACCTCCATATCTCAAAACAATTATCATGTTTCAATCTTTTCTTAGTATTCAACACACTCAAAAGAAAGTTTCACAAATCTTGAATACCAAGCATATTATTATTAAGCAAATTACCAATGCTATTAAGAGACTCTCAAAATAATTTAAGTGAAGCATGAGAGATCAATAGTTTCTTTAAAACAAATCCACCACCGTGCTCTAAAAGATCTAAGTGAAGCACATAGAGCAAAATTATAGCTCAAAAGATATAAGTGAAGCACATAGAGCAAAACTACTTAGCTCAAAAGATATAAGTGAAGCACATAGAGTATTCTATCAAATTTTAATTCATGTATGGCTCTCTCAAAAGGTGTGTACAGCAAGGATGATTGTGGCATATAACAAACAAAGACACACAAATACAATGACAAGATGCTCCAAGCAAAACACATATCATGTTGGTGAATAAAAATATAGCTCCAAGTAAATTACCGAGAAGTAGAACAATAAGGGTCAGTCTATTCCGGGGGCATCCTTAACTCTCCAGGGGTGCATCCCGAGCGTATAGCTCACTATGGATTCATGTTGTCCTTCCTATGAAATATATTAGGGGGGTGCCATGTGGACATCCACCAAAGCTATAGGCTCTACCAACTAACACTTGTAACCACAAACATCTACTTATCGCGAATGTCAATGATCTACGCTTGTATCTCACGCGACGAATCCATATAAAACTCAACCAAAACGCTCATTCTTGCGAATACTACTCATTCACACACAAAACTTAAGGCACGAGCTCATTCTAGCAGTATGAGGCAAATATCGAGAGGTGGATATGACATCAACTTCACAGGAAACGGTGAAGTACATAATACCCCTTAGGATTGTTAGTAATCTGACTACAATCCATCTACTATAATGACTCGTGTTCGACTGTATTTACAACTTCTATATGGATTTATAAACTATTTTACTCTTTCGGTCAGCTCATCCGTGTTATCGAATTCGATGGCAAAACCAGCATAATCTGTTAACAACCACAACCGGTGAAAAAAAGGACTCAGATACACAGTGTTTCATAAAATACATGTATACAAGGTATTCGAACATGTGTACACTAGTAGTAACATGTGCTTAGTAGCTACACTGTTGTATGCAAGCTCTGGAACCGCAAACGTAGAGTCTTATCACACCCGATTGATCACGCTGTGCTTCAAAAACGACACTGAAACTTTCACAAGGTGCACATTCTTAGGGAAGAGAAACTATACTTATAAATACAATCTGATAATGAGCGTGATATATTGAGTTAATCCTAAGCATATCATAGGGCATCGCTACGTGAAAAAAAGCATCAATTAAGATAATAGCTATTACTATATGCGGATAGCCCAAGTCATAGAAACACAAATACTCAAAATTAACTAAATAATAGCATGTCTCTTACTAGCAAGCTAAAGTTAATGACAGCAGCTTCTTCGATGAGCGCTAAAGTTTCTGTTTTTTACAGTGATCAACAAGACTTTCCCCAAGTCTTCCCAACGGTTCTACTTGGCACAAACACTAATTAAACACAAAAAACACAACCAAAACAGAGGCTAAAAATTAATTTATTTATAAACATAAGGATAAATATTGGGTTGTCTCCCAACAAGCGCTTTTCTTTAAATCCTTAAAGCTAGGCATTGATAATTTTAATGATGCTCACATGAAAGACAAGAATTGAAGCACAAAGAGAGCATCATAAAAAGTGACAAACACATCTAAGTCTAACATACTTCCTATGCATAGGCATTTTATAGGCAAACAAATTGTCAAGGCAAGCAAAAACTAGCATATGCAAGGAAGCGAGAAACAATAGAAACAATAGAATCTCAACATAACGAGAGGGTAATTTAGTAACATGAAAATTTCTACCACCATATCCTTTTTCCTCTCTGGCTGCAATCGAATGGGCGCTATCATCACTAGATTCGCATGTGGGGCGATTCCCATAGCCAAGCAAATATGAAAAAAAAAACTATCGTACTCACAGTGATGGAGCAAGTATCACACATATAGTCATGTATCAAACACGCGGATAAGCAAAGTTGACAAACATTCTCTCTTATTTTTTTCTAGAAAAATAGTTTTATAGCGTCGAATTAGGGTCAACGGAGCCTCGTGGGCCCCACTAACCCACCAGGGTGCGCCAGAGTTAGGTGCGCCCTGGTGTCTTGTGGGTAGCCATTGCGGCCGCCCTCCGCACGTGGTTCTTGTGATTCCAGTATTTTTTATTTATTCCTAAAATAAATCTCCGAAAGTTTTGTCGTCCAAATTTCGGAAATTTTTATTTTCTGCACAAAATAAAACACCTATGGTAGTTTTCTTGCCTGAAACACGTTTACTTGCTCGCCAAAATAGTGGGCATTGACATTCCTGGAATCCTAATATCCTACTATAGTTGCAGAACCCATTGTCAATTCAAAACTTAAGACATCTCTATAACTTCAAAGAAAAGTCATACAAAAAGAATTAGAAAGCCATATAGGGTATCACACAAAAAAATAGATACATTAGGATGATGTAGTGTGGAGCATGCTATAACGTGCTAGAACGAACTACTACAGCTAACCTTCCTAAAACGAGGCAAGGACGCCGAGCCCATTATGTATTTATAAGTAACGTTATCAAAACACGTATGATGCGAATCTCACAAATCACTCTTACAATGCGGCAAGAAAAATGTCAATAAAAATATATATATTGTATTTTCTACGCAATAATACAAAGAAGAAGAGCGCACAATTAGATCCAACGAACATAGCAAGAAGCCACCAACCATGGATGTACGTTCTAATGTGGGACACTTAAAAAAACTGTAGCAAGGTACATAACAAAATTACGCCATCCCTCAAGCTTAGGGTATTTTTGTTGTCTGATATTTATTAGCAAATTTGCAAATAAGTGAAAATAATCTACAAAAATTAATATATAAATAAAAAGCGAGCTATTGCCTAAATAACAATTTGAATGGAGCTAATTTCATCTATATTCAAATGTGTCTGTCAAAACAGAATAAATCCATGTTGTATAGAGCAAAACTTGCGAGTATGCTAGTAGATTACATCAACTATAGCACTGTTTTTATGGTAATTCATGAATTCAGGATCAAAATCTTTCCTATCATAACTGATACCACAGATGAATACTATCTCTGCACTTGATATAAACTCACTTTCTTATAGAGATCAAATATATGAGTGTCATTCTGTCAGTAAAAAATGTTAGTTGAGAGGAATCTTCCTTATACTAATCATGGATTGAGCAAGGGGTAAGCGAACAATATCATCATTTCATCGTTGACTAGCAGTAGGTCTACCCTTAGCGTATCAGTTTCGTCTGAGTTTGAGAATCAATCAAAATATTCAACAAATCAGTGAATGCGCTTAGTTGTCTTATTAACACACCGCACCATTGATTCAGAATTTGAGCAGAATACAGTGTATGTATTCATGGCTGCATAAACACACCAAACTTATGGTTATCGCTCCAAAGTTCATAGAGGCAAAATGACGAGATGCAGAAATATGGTATTATCACGATGTAGTTGTACTTGAGGCAACGAGCTGAACTATATAGACAAACTATGAGGGAAGAGTCTGAGGAGTAGATAAGTCGTGAGGGAGAGGAAACGGTTATGAAAGAGGTTCATATAATGTCTGACACCAACAATATTAGGATATTTTACGTAGTTACATGCGAAAGACTATGAGTGTGTATTCTGTGCTATGCGCGTTCTGTACACTACTGGGTATAGGACATACAATACTTTGCTAGCGGACAATGCCAACTAATCAAGAACAAGGCAGCATAAAATGATTAAAGCAGGGAACAAAAGCACCTGAATGTTGAGAATCTTGATTGTGGATTGCGTTATGGAGATCTCGCGGCCGAGACTCGACAGCAGCATTGGCATGTTGCAGTAGGGCACAAAATGAACGAGAGACGAGACACCACCATCGTAATCTGAATAACTTTCTCCGCTACTTTCCTCCCCCAGTTCTCCAACCATACTTTGGATCTCATCGAAGAGCCAGAACTGCAGAAGAAGATCTATGCAGCGGGTATACAGGGCAGGAAGCTTGCGTTGGTAGATGTGGAATCTACATGAGGGCAAGAGCTACTTCACACTCGAGGAATAGAGAAGAGACAGAGGATGGAGATCTATAATAGGGGGCAGAGATAGAACAGGATAACAACGTAATTTGTCTCTCCACATGTCTAACTTGATGGGGAACAAGAAACATCGAGAATTGGAAGGAGAGAATGATTGGGCGAGCAGACTTTGCGCCTTAAGTCTCCATTAATGCCAGCAGCGACTTTGGCAATCAGGGTATGATTGCTGGAGAGCGCACAACGGGAAAGTGTGACATGGCCGTAATTATAGTCGCGAAGGTTACTGAGAATGAAGGGAAACGCAACGCTGAACACCGGACTCGTTGTTTTTTTGAGTTGGGGTCCCCTTCGCTGTACGGTACTTATGAAAAAAAAATATCAGCTAGGGCCTTGTGGAGTCCCTCTTCCCTCTCTGCTGAGGAGCGCGCCTAAAGGGGGCGCCGGCGCCGTTTGCTCGGCCTAAATTGGGTCCAGGGCGGGCGATTAAGGTGTTGTCAATGCCCTGCCCTATTGTACGACTAGCGCGTCACTTACGAGAGTGAGATCTGATAGATTAATCTATGAGGTTTGGGGACAATAGATTAGAAATTACTCTATAGAGAGGCTAAGATATGGGTTTGGATTTGAAGTATAATGCTGAGGTGAATATGTTGACAGAGAGAGTGAGCACAAAGCCAAAACGATAAGGAGATGAACATATGGCGGGCACAAGGACTGATGGCTTCGATATAAACGCGCCTACACTTAGCGCGAAAAGGCATACAAGCGTCGAAGTACTGAGATAATGAGAAATATGAGGATCTGAACCTGGAAGAGAACACAACAAGGCCGGGGCATGAGTCCAATTTAGCCTGTATGACGTTTGATAGTTATGTGTTCTACACTTAGTGGCTCTTGAGCTTCGTCTCGGCTTTTACGCCAGGCAATAGAGGAAAGAAGGAGTTGATGCAACACAGTACTAAGATAAGTTGTCCTCATTAAGAACCAAGGTATCACTACCAGTAGGACAATAGTCGAAGGTAGAATCCCAATCACTGCAAAATTAACTCCTGCACAAAACATCAGTTTAGCACTTGCTACCCACGCGATAAAGAGTTGTCCAATCCTCACTGGTCATTTTTGACATAGATTGAAAGCACATGTGAGATATCGGTATATAGAGAGTAAGAATATATCTAAAAGATTAGGCACTGATCGTACAAATATCAAAAGTTATAAGTAGATATATAGGAATTCGCACATGAGCGAGATACTTTTTGGTGATCATATGTTATGTTGGTATTATAGATCGGAAAATATGATGGAAAGAAAACGCCATCGCGAGCACATAGGTTTCACTAGAGTCGGTATTCCTCTCTACTGAAGAGTAATAATAATTACGAGCGTGGGCTGAATCCACACCACATTAAATGTTGAGCAACTTCATGTACAAGAAGCACAAAGTTTGACGATATCCCAAGGCAATGATTATGCATATACGGGCAGACGTTCCGTCTGGCTACAAGTCTAGACTGACTCCCTCAGCGAGCCTGCATGCTATGACGAGACGTTCTATCATACTGTATCTGTATATTAATTTAAGCAATTGTTACCGATAATGCTATTATCTTTATCTATTTTGGATGTTTTATCAATGCTATTTTGGTATATAATTTGGGGAACTAATCTAGCTTACACTAGAGCATGCACTGACATGTTAATGTACTGATTGGTTAAGAGATATTAGTTATTTATTCATTGGAGCATATATTTATGGAAAAGGATATGAATCAAAAATGTATACACAACACAATCTTTTGAGAGAGTTATACTTTACGGGTGATTTTTATGGACAGACACTCGATGGCAAATAAGCCCGAGTGAGGTATGCATTGGAGGCTATGAGCCCAAAACGCTTGCACCGATGGACTAGGCGCAACGGGTGGAGGGCGCCGCACCCCATCTCTGTTCTGACTCGCTGCCGGTCGGAGTAGGAAACCCCTGATCTTTGTTCCCAGGACATGCCGACGCCAAAGAGATCATTCATGTATAATCGATAAGCCAACAAAACCACAAGAGACACTCTCAATAGCCACTATCGGGAAGTTCCGCGCGGAAGCCTCTGCTAGCGACTCGGCAACAAAAAACACGAAACTCCACAGAACCCGTTTCCGGCACTATACTGTTGGCCAAACCACAGAGGGGGGAAACACCTATCACCAGAGGGCTCCAATCTTCATCATTCCCACGAGAGCTTGTGCTACACTCGACACGACAAGATGAGGCAAATACTATATCACACATGCACATTCACGCAGAGGTATAGGAATACAATTCAAAGTAGCTATGTGTCTAATATTCTCTTCTTCCTATGTTCTTGATTTGGCAATGATCTTTAGATAGTCAGTGCGTAGATACTTGATCATGAAACCCGAATTGCATCGTCTCGCGAGCTTGTTATTATAGAACTATGAACACATCCAATCACTGGGTGTTCTCATCACCCACCTCTAACCTTCTTGTGATGAATTGAGATTATTACACGCATTTATGAGGTTTTACCATATTATCTGGATTGAATACTATCGAGATATTTAGAGAACTCTATCCTGATCGTGAGAGAAGGTGGGTTTCGATTGACATGGCGATTGTATATTCCCATGGAGAGAGGTACTAATGGGGTGTTCTACTGATTACTGTGATGTATGTTTGCAGAGCACTATACAACTCGCGCGAGGAGAGATATCGCACAGAGGGTCGAATTTGGGGTAACTCTAGCCATAAGGGCGATTGATGCAAATTCTTATTGTGCGCGATCTGCTTTCTCGGTAGAGATAGGCATCTGAAGCGTTTGAGGAGCGGAGCACTTCTTTGAAGTTCTTCATTATGTGCTGGAATCATTATAATATATGAATCGAAGTTGTCTGATGCACTTGCGCGAGTGATAGAACCGGCATGAATATTGATTGGTAGGTGACATTGGAGCCCGTTATCTAGGTACTGTATGAAGACGGCCCTGTTGATTGACTGTTGTATATATTGGGTTGTTTTTAACTAAGGAACTCTCAGGGCCTTGTTTGCGCAAGCTTATAAGCGAGAACATCGGACATGGATCTCGATACGGAAGATGGGATACACAGAATAACTTAAGTGCGTTTCTTAGCACTACCATAAATCCAAAGAATAAGTCGGACTCATGTGAGGAGGGTCTCATGTCTCCACGGATAGGACTTTGGAGTGACTCTTTTGTGCATGGCATGTTGATGATGGATGTAGTTATATGATCCAATTATGTTATTCATTGTTGAGAGAACTTGCACTAGTGAAAGTATGAACCCTAGGCTTGTTTCCAAGCATTGCAATACCGTTTCGCTCACTTTTACTAGTTACCTTGCTGTTTTTATATTTTCAGATTACAAAAACCTTTATCTACCATCCATATTGCACTTGTATCACCATCTCTTCGCCGAACTAGTGCACCTATACAATTTACCATTGTATTGGGTGTGTTGGGGACACAAGAGACTCTTTGTTATTTGGTTGCAAGGTTGTTTGAGAGAGATCATCTTCATCCTACGCCTCCCACGGATTGATAAACCTTAGGTCATCCACTTGAGGGAAATTTGCTACTGTCCTTACAAAACCTCTACTTGGGCCCTGAAGGAAATATGCCCTAGAGGCAATAATAAAGTTATTATTTATTTCCTATATCATGATAAATGTTTATTATTCATGCTAGAATTGTATTAACCGGAAACATAATACATGTGTGAATACATAGACAAACAGAGTGTCACTAGTATGCCTCTACTTGACTAGCTCGTTGATCAAAGATGGTTATGTTTCCTAGCCATAGACATGAGTTGTCATTTGATTAACGGGATCACATCATTAGGAGAATGATGTGATTGACTTGACCCATTCCGTTAGCTTAGCACCCGTTTAGTATGTTGCTATTGCTTTCTTCATGACTTATACATGTTCCTATGACTATGAGATTATGCAACTCCCGTTTACCGGAGGAACACTTTGTGTGCTACCAAACGTCAACGTAACTGGGTGATTATAAAGGTGCTCTACAGGTGTCTCCGAAGGTACTTGTTGGGTTGGCGTATTTTGAGATTAGGATTTGTCACTCCGATTGTCGGAGAGGTATCTTTGGGCCCTCTTGGCAATGCACATCACTTAAGCCTTGCAAGCATTGCAACTAATGAGTTAGTTGCAGGATGATGTATACGGAACGAGTAAAGAGACTTGCCGGTAACGAGATTGAACTAGGTATTGAGATACCGACGATCGAATCTCGGGCAAGTAACATACCGATGACAAAGGGAACAACGTATGTTGTTATGCGGCTGACCGATAAAGATCTTCGTAGAATATGTAGGAGCCAATATGAGCATCCAGGTTCCGCTATTGGTTATTGACCAGGAGACGTTGTCCGGTCATAAGTGAGTCATACATAGTTATCAGTCAAATAAGCATATGCCAAACTGTAGATGAACCCGGTAGGCCGCACGCTTAACGTTTCGATGACAGTTATATTATGAGTTTATATGTTTTGATGTACCGAAGGTTGTTTCGGGAGTCCCGGATGTGATCACGGACATGACGAGGAGTCTCGAAATGGTCGAGACATGAAGATTGATATATTGGAAGCCTATGTTTGGATATCGGAAGTGTTCCAGGGTGAAATCGGGATTTTACCGGAGTACCGGGAGGTTACCGGAACCCCCCGGGAAGTTAATGGGCCATAGTGGGCCTTAGTGGAAGAGAGGAGAGGCGGCCAGGGCAAGGGCCGCGCGCCCCTCCCCCTAGTCCGAATAGGACAAGGAGAGGGGGGCGGCGCCCCCCCTTTCCTTCTTCTCCTCCACCTCTTTCCCCCCAAGTCCTAATCCAACTAGGAAAAGGGAGGGAGTCCTACTCCCGGTGGGAGTAGGACTCCTCCTGGCGCGCCCCCTCTCCTGGCCGGCCGCACCCCCCTTGCTCCTTTATATACGGGCGAGGGGGCACCCTAGAGACACAACAATTGATCGTTTGATCTTTTAGCCGTGTGCGGTGCCCCCTCCACCATAGTCCACCTCGATAATACTGTCGGTGCTTAGGCGAAGCCCTGCAGTCGGATGTCGGTGGGAAGACACCTATGGGATCACAAGAATCCCTACTATGGTTAGCGGGGCGCGGGGTCGTGAGAAGAGCGGATCTAACAGGTAGCACACGGTTCGTTTATCCAGGTTCGGGCCGCGAGGATGCGTAAAACCCTACTCCTGCTTTGGTGGATTGTATATCTGTGTTCTTGAGCTAGCTATGGGGCGTGAGGAGCTCCAAAAAGCCGAATCCTTCCTCCTGGTCGCCTCGGGCCTCCTTTTATAGAAAAAGGGGTTGCCACAGTGGCACACAGGAGGTGGAAAGGGTACAGTGATGCGAGGTTATCCCTCGCATTACATGACAAGGCGCATTTAATGCGTCTTGCTTAGGTGTCCTTGCTTTATCGGGGACGGGGGAGAAACCTGTCTCGTCCGTCGCCGCTCCTTCTTGTGTCGACACGCGCCCTGGCCAGCGACGCCTGCGATGCCCATGTAGGTAGGCAGGCAGCTGAGGTGGCGCAGTGGTGGGTCTTCACGAAGATCTGCATGCCGCCACGCAGGTGCCTGCCCAGCTGGTTGGGTCGGCAGCTGCATGCATGCGGTGGTGGAGGTTTAGTCGGCGTGGGCCTGATGGTGGCCCTGCGGGTGTCCTCGGGGCCTTGCCGGGGCCCCGCAAGGGTCTTGCCGAGGCGCCTGCTGTCATCCCCGGCAAGGCGCTTGCCGGGGGCCTTGTGGTCTTCCTCGGCTGGGATCCCGCCAAGGGTTGTCGTCTCCTTAGTGCGTATCTGATCTTGAATGTCTTCACAAGATCTGCATGCCGCCACGGGGATGTCTCCCGAATCCTTGCCCTTTGGGGGCAGTGGACTCAAGGGTGATTTGCTCCGTAGGCGCGGGACGAGTCGCCGCGGCAAGGGTCTTGCCGGGGCTGCTAGAACTGTCTCCCGGCAAGGATCTTGCCGGGGGAGTCCGCTTCGTCCCCTTTGCTCTTCGTGGTCTTGGCCTTGGCGTCGTAGTTCTCTTGAGCTTCGTCTTACCCTGGACCTCCCTTGCCTTGCTTGGTGTGGTGGTGCCCGTGGCTCAGATATTTATTTTGTTTATTTGGAACAGGCTTATGCTGAGACATCGACATCTTAGCAGCATGCAAAGTTCTTCACATGATAGCTACATACCAAATCTTCGCCTTTCGAGAGTTGGTGTGTGGTCCCGTCCAAATGAATCATAGCCATAGTACATACAGATAGTCTCATCCTAATCATACATTCCAATACACAGAAAGTTGTATCTTTGTAGGCTTCCTAGTACTGTCTCATGCATAATTAAAATAGCACGTTAATATGTACGTGGCAGGTGTACCACTAATTATCTCATGTCAACAAATGTGTACCCCACAACGTTCTAGTACCCCGACACAGGAGCCCCCTAAACAAAGGTATGACCGGCGAGAATAGCCTATTGGACGTATCGCAAGTCAAGAGCCATGGAAACTATGCAGGCGGTCAGCTGAGGTGGCGGTTACGAAAGCGTCCTTCTGTTCGTCGCGCGTACTAGGCCCAAAATGGTCGGCGCGGCGCAGGCGGGGTGGGTCCTCTTTATAACCGTGACTTCTTTCAAGTAAACTAGCTTCTCGCTTCTTGTCTTCTTTTGAAACTTTATGGATGGCGCCCGAGAACCATTTTTTTCACTTGCGCCTTGCACTCATTGCCAACTCCGTGTTAAAACACTGTGGTACAGACTCTCTTGGTGCAAACTTCCTTTGTCTGTAGCGCACTACGCTTATCCACACTGACACCCTAACTAGCACTCCGTCGAGGTCGCCCGGTCGCCACGGTCGAATGGAAGCGGGAGTTACGCTGTGCAGTGAGATGCAGTGGATTCCACATGGGCACTGCATGGGGTTTGGTTCCGCAAGGCATAGGCAGTGCGCGACAAATGTACAATCATATATGCAACAAAATATGCTTAGAGCAACAAGCACCGAAAAAGAACGGGTTAGCAACTAAGATGCAACATCACGATAGTTCAGTACGCAAAAGTTAGATCAAGAGGCTCCACTAGCTTCGAGGTAACGCATGTCATCGTACCCATGCAACATACACGGACCGGAAAAAGTACGGGTCTGTAGCGGAGGCGCGGCAAGTTCGGCCCCAGGGAACCAAATGCGTGCATCACCATTAACGCTTCAATGCGCGATAAATGGGGACTGAGGCGTGGTCTTAAAAAGTATACAAGACATATGCAGACACCACCGATCCCACTATCATCAATCACTATCGATCACGGCAGGGTGTCGGATAAGAGTCACTTGAGGATCGTGTTCCATCATTCCATCATGTACATCCGTCGACGACTGGAACCCTAGCTTCTTGAACGGTCGTGAGAGATCTAGGACGTCTCACCTGCCTTCGAGTTCTGCACGTCCGCCACGTGTCTCCCACTGCGCCTGGTGGCAAACGGTGGAGGCGGGAAATCCGGGCCGTCGCTGGTTGGGGCGGCGGGTCGGTCCTGGCTCCCTGCGCCTTTCCGTATCTTGATTGGCCGAGCGGGGCGGCCGAGCCCCAACCCCGATCCTTTATAAAGAGCGGGAGGGGGGATGGCGTCCCGCATTCTTTCATCTTCTTCTTCCTTCAGCTTCTGCTCCTCCCTTCCATCCGTCATGGAGAGAGGGAATCCCGGTCCTTCAACAGTGGCGGCGAGGGTCGCCGCTCGACAATGCGTCCCTCCTTCTCCTGCGCCTGCGGTGGCAGAGCCAGCCGCGAGGGGAAGGGGGAGGGGGCGAGGCCGTGGGCGAGGCCGGGGCGCTCGGGGAAGAGGAGGACGGGGCGGGCGCGCCGGCCTCCTCCAGCAGCTCCTCTAGGGCCATGTTGGGGATATGATCATTCATTCTGCTTCAGCGAGAAGCTTTTGGTGATCTCCGTGTTGAACTGAATCATGAAGATGGACGATGTAGAGAGCTCCTCATGCCGACCTCTATGCAGCTCCTCCTCCAATGGAGGCGTCTCATGTTGGGGGCGATATATGCCGCTTTTGTTGAGGTACTCTTCTGTTAGGGCGGACACCTGGCGGCCACGCGGAGACAGCGTTACGCGTTTTGCTTAGTTGCGCGACACCTGCATCTTTGATCCCTTTGTTTTCGTCCTCTCGCATCGCTACTATCCAGGTCCGAGCGTCGAGTGTAGGACTTGAGATGGGAGCCTTGGAGAGCACGTGATCACTAGTTGCGGGACAGTATTCCGAGCACATGAGAAGGGCACTGCGAGGGGATCAGTTGTGTTCTATCTGTCGTTCCGCGTCGACTTCCCCGCCCCTCACGTGATGTATCTTCATCTGGGATGGAAGACGTTTGCTCATATCCACAGCTTGACGGAGGGGCTCACTCTCCATTTTAAGCTGATGGAGGGTGGCCTTCTCTCTTT